>NC_079440.1:44859965-44957465 GCF_903798145.1 Danio aesculapii | reverse complement strand
TTGCTTTTTAACCTGTGTAAAAATATAAGAATATCTGTAAAATCTGAATTAGCATAAAAAGATGCTCCTGCCCCGGCTATCGTTAAAGGCTAACGTTATGAGAAACGCTTCGCAAATAGCATTAACGGTACTTCGAGCTAACATTTTTTAACTTGTAATAATGCTAACAAAGTGAATCGCTGTCGGTTAACGGTTTTGTTGCTCTGTTTCTACATTTAGTGATGAACTCCTCGCCAGAGACGCTCCACAGCCTTGAATGGGGAAGCTTTGCCATTTCGTAAGTTGTCCACCCGACATGTCGCTAGTCAAGCTAATTATATGTGGTTTCGTTCTGTTCCTGATTTCCTTTGTTCACAAACCATGCTTGTCTGTTTTTTTTTTTCTGATTGTTGTGCTAGGTTCTGGTGTACGTTTTTTTTTTTATTTTCCTGTTTATTAAAATTCATTTTGTCTACATCCTTCCCTTTCGATTCACGTTACTGCAGTTTACTCATAAAAGATAAAAAATGTTTGTAAACGCATTCATTAAAAAAATTATATCATTAAGCTTTTTATAACTTCACAAGGAAATGAACTCCAAACAAGATAATTGTATTTCTCACAAAATACCATGTAACTTAATATTCTGAGTGAGGAGTCAAAATTGTGGCTATTTTATGGTACAAATACTGTGGATTAAACATATAATTTACATTGGAATTGTACTTTGTAATAGTAGATACCAGGTGAGATGTCATGCTGAGTTATTTTTCTTATAACTTTTTAATGGCAGTTTCGCTGGAATCTTCAATTGAAAACATCAAGATCATTAAACTCAGCCTGGACAGACTTCTGTTTCACTTCTGACTGCACCACACTAATCTCTCTGCTTATGTGGATCACTGACTACTATGTTCTCTGAAGGTATTCATTCATTCATTCATTCATTCATTCATTCATTTTCTTTTCGGCTTAGTCCCTTTATTAATCTGGGGTCACCACAGCGGAATGAACCTTTTTATGCAGCGGATGCCCTTCCAGCCTCAACCCATCTCTGGGAAACATCCACACACACTCATTCACTACAGACAATTTTAGCCTACCCAATTCACCTGTACCGCATGTCTTTGGACAGTGGGGGAACCCGGAGCACCTGGAGAAAACCCATGTAAACACAGGGAGAACATGCACAGAGACGCCAACTGACCCAGCCAAGGCTCGAACCAGCGACATTCTTGCTGTGAGGTGACAGCACTACCTACTGCGCCACTGCGTCGCAGACTCTGAAGGTATTACTGTAGTAAAACAACAGCACCCATGACTGAAGTTTTTGTTAGTGACCAGTATATTTGAAGTCTGAGAAAGTTTGTTTTTAGGAGTTGGAAATCTTTTTTCTTCTCTCTCTCAAACACACCAAACTTGTGCTTACAGTACAGTGTATTTACAATCTTTTAGCCATTTTTTTATGGCTGTATTAAATACATTTTTATTAAAAAAATCTAAAATAATTGTCACAAAACAATGCACATTTGAATTTTAATGAGAATGAAAATTACTCAACAGGGCTCATCACTTAAGATTTTTTCTAATGGCATGGTGTGGCCAGCGGAAAATATTTTTACTTGTCCTGCCAACTTTTTCTCTGGCCCACCAAAAAAATATAAAAATAATTTTAAGCCACTTATTAAGATACGTTTTTAGCCACACGTTTAAAATTATGTGTCAAAAGAAGACAAATGTATAGTAGTCGTCCATATATTTACTCTTTTTATTGAGTAATATAACTTTATTTAACAATTCATATTTTAATAAAGCTCGAAGGTTCCAGATTACCAGTTAACTATTCATAAATTGAGAGTCTTATTAAATTATACTTAAACCGTAATAGTAAAAACAGTGTTATTGAACAGTACTTATTTTAATTTTTACCTTCACAAATTGTCAGTAGCCAGCACATGCTCTATTAGTGAGATTGTTAGTTGTAGAAATCAAAACCATCATGTTTTTAGCATTCTGCTATGAGCTTGGTGGAATTATCTTTAAATAGATATTAATAATCTGTTATTGACTTATTAAAGTGAATGCTTGCAAAAAGATTAAATATTTTTATCAGCAGAACTTTGGGTGCAATCACGTGATTCTGGTGACATAAAATTAAGATGGAGAGCAGGATGTAAAAAAAATGAATGGGAGACATAAAGGAAAGTCTGTATTTTTTTAATTGATACTATAATACAAAGGAGAAATAAATAGAAATATTATGAAGAGGACAGTTTTCTACTGAACTGAAATGAACCTGCCATTGACGTAACTACTGTAAGATACTCACATGAAAAAACTATAGTAAAAACATGTTTTTGAACCATACTATTGTTAATTGCTTGAATTAAAATGTTGTGTGTATATATATATATATATATATATATATATATATATATTTTTTTTTTTTCACAGGAATAATGTTATCTTTCAGACATCATCATCATCCTCATCATGATTATCATTAGTATTATTAATATTATGATTAAATTAGGATTTTTTTCATTTCCTAATATATAATAAATTAATTTGATAATAAATAGCCTTATTATTATTATGATTTATATATGATAGAATACGTGTTAGCTTTGGTAAGTGATTTGTTTTAGAATAGGATATGTCATATTCTCAATAATATTAGTAAAGGAAACATAGGCTCTATATGTGGCATTAACATATATTTCAGTTAATATGGAAAGCGAGTGCATATTTTTAGCAAAACTAATATTGGATTTTATTTTAAATGCGTGTGCGTGTAAAACAATATTATTTGCACAAATAAATGATGGGGTTCTCTAAAAAAGTAGTTTCTCCACTCCGTTTAGAACATCATTATGGGCCTTTTACGTTATAACTAACGTGGTTCAAGCGATGGATCTGTGACAGAGAAACTGCATTTTGGGAAACATTCGTCATAGTTCTTTCCCCAAACAATACATTGTATGATAGTTCAGCGGTGAGTTACGTCGTTGTTTGAGAAACGCACCCCTGGTGTGTTATGAATTGCATGTTTTAAATGACAGCGATGCTACATTTAGTTTTTATTGTACAATATACATTATAACCCAGTACACAGTAAACTAATATTTTTTGAATGGGTTGCCTATTGGCGGCTTAACCGTTAAGCTTAAATAGGCTGAGCATATTTTTTGTTAATATTAAAACACATTAATACAAACTAGCCACCCTTTGATTTTTTTCGTTTCCGTGTATTTTTTATCAAATGAAAAATGCAATGAATTGTTTATTTTGGTTTTCATTTTATTAGGATTAATATAATTATTAGGCCACACAACTTCTACATATAACACTGGATCTTGCGTTTTTACAGATAGAAAGACGTTTTTGGCTCAAATACATTTATGCCTGTTAATTTCAGTGCTGTATTTCAACAGATTTTGCAAAGGCTTCAGCTATTCTACCTGTCAGCTGGTACCTGCCTCAGATTTGCGACTGTGTGGCGTCTGTATCAAGTGTCTGGATGACAGCGAAAGAGAGATGAGATCAGACCTCAGATTTGATGTGTAGCCTCACGTCACAGTTTCTTTACTGCAATTTTGCAATATTGGCTCATCTAAATTAAAAATTTTTATTCGATTAAAAGCCGAAATATTGCCAGAGACAAAGCAACTTTCTGTTCAGTGATAACATACGCGCACACACAGGATACAAAAGAAGCTGAACTTCGGAAAAAGTGATCACTGCCGCGATGGTTGCTTTGTTTCTCTGCAGTTGGCTTATTAATGGCGCGGCATTGCTAAATCACTCGTTTTAATAATAAATAAGATATTTTAATAAATAGTAATAAATAAGATTGATAATAAATAAGATTATTTATTATTAAACATTGTAAGATAATGGTCGCGTGATTTTTAAAATGAGTATGCGTTGCGCTTTATGGCTATTAATCTTAACCCGCGACCCACCCATAGTTAAACATCAAGTAGGTGCGTTAAAGGTGCATGTATAAATTAGTTGTGTTGCCTCCAGATGCTGCCACCTTTGTCAGGCAAAGTTTGCAGATTGCCTCATTAAAGTTTTCAGGTTCTCTTTTTGCATTTGGTTTGAACCCAAAATATTGCCAAACAGGCGCTTTTGCATTACGTTTTAACACTAAATCGTCCGCCAATCTCTTTTTGTAAATTCGACTCCTCTCTTCTCCTCACGTGATAAATGAAATATGATGCATAGCTATGTTCAGATTATAATTATAGTGCAGGCTCTCGTCTTAAGTAAATTATTTAGAATTATATTTTGCATTTAATTCAAATAAATAATTAATAAAAAAATACTTTAAAAAAAACAAGTGGTGGGACGGTTGAAAAGTGATGCCACCGGTGTTGCGTCTTAAAACCGGTAACACCGTATAGCGTGCTGAGCCTAATTCAGCCTAGCTACATGTGAGAGGCTACTTTTTTACAGAAGAACCCCATAATTTCTTTGTGCAAATTATATTGTTTTACACAAACACGCATTTAAATAAAATCCAATATTATTTTTGGTTAAAACATGCACTCGTTTTCTATATTTACTGAAATATATGTAAATGGAACATATAGAGACTGCGTTTTCTTTACAAATATTATTGAGAATGACATATCTTATTCTAAAACAAATCACTTACAAAAGCTAACATCTATTCTAATATCATATATAAATCATATGAATAAATAAATACTAGGCGATTTATTATAAAATGAAATTTAATATTTATTATATATTAGGAAATGAAAAATCTTGCGACCTCAGTTGGCTAACGATGGTTTTGGGAAACGCACCCTAGATCTCTGCACTATATGCCTAGCTTTAATCTCACAATTGTCATAATTTAATTATTTTATATTCTATTTAATTCTATTTCATATTATAAAATATCTAAATATGTGTTCTGAAGGTTGGAATGACTAGAGTGTTAGTAATTAATGATAAAAAGAATTTTCAGTTTTGATTAAACAAACAGTAAACAAATTCTTTCTGAGGCCCCCTTTGCCCCCCGTAGCGCCGGGCCTGATACTCGGCCTATATGCCTAAATCGAAAAAGCACTAAATAATTTATGAATTTATAAATTACACTGATTAATAACTATATATTACATTAAATTACTAAATTAGGCTATCTTATTTTTTATTAACACAAAAGTGATCAATGCCGCGCCACTGACAAGCCAACAGCAGAGAAACAAAGCAACCACCGCGGCACCTGCAGTGATCGGCTGTTCTTTTTGCACTTAATTATTATGCGTTTAATGTAAAAAAAGAATCAATAATAAATAGGCTTACAAGAGTGTCCTTTGCGTGTGAAAACATTAAGTGAACATGCAGTGTTTGTGGAAAACATCTTTGCGAGGGAACTTTGCTGAGGTAACGCAAAAAACTTAAAAATATATTTTCCTTCCACCCAGTTTTTTTCTCACACCCATTTTTATGAAGGCAAAATGGCTAATTAGATGATTACAATAGAGAGTCGGCTGATTGACTGTTTACACCAGTTAATAAGATGTTTTATTGATCGGATTGCATGTCATTTATAGATAAAATTATAATGCATAGGATCAGGAAATTGCACGTGAAAAAAGATCATGCAAAATGTTTTTATAGAATAAATGTATACATTTAAACTATTATAATTTATATTTAAAATGTACTATTATTTTAGAGCGTATTAACACGAATGGCAGGTGTTCTTGATCAAAAAGCAGCAAACTTGTGTCAGGCTGATGGTACGGAGTGACTTTCTGAGCATGTTGTTGAGTGATGCTTGGCTATCCAGCTGACAATTGGCAACTATGTAACATCATAATTAGAAATGCATGTTACTTTGTATAAACGTATCCATGTACTGTATGATGTGAGTCTAGTTACCAGCGTGAAAAACAGGTAGGAATAGAAACGTTTTATTACGTGTTTGAGGCCATACTATTTACTTTGACTTCAAAAGTGCAGTCAGTAGGCTACTTCAACTTTTACCAGAGTCGTTTTAGGATCAGTATCACTTCATCTTGAGTAGGATGTGTGTACTTTCGCCATCTCTGTCCACTTCTTAAAAATAAATAATACATTAAAAAGTATGGTTAAATCAACTGTAATGTGTCCTTATACAAAAACGTGTGTGTCATGCAGTCAAAATAGCATTTATTATTGGAATGTCACGTTAATTTAAAAACAAGACTTTCTTAAAATAACACATCAGAAAACAGATGTGACCGTAAGGATGCGCACTATATCAACTAAAACAGAATTTTTCTTTGTTATTGCAGTTGCTGCCAAAATGTGCGACACAACAGCCACATCATTTACAGGGCCGTGAGAGACCTCCTGTACGGTCTGGCGGTGGCAGACGCAGAGCTGAAAACACTAATCTGATGCTTTTTTGTTGTTGTTGTTGTTGTGTTAATGTTAACTTGACCAATGCATGTTTTGTCATTACTTTTGTCTGCTGTACTATTTTGAGAGCAAATATTAGCCTAATAATTAATATTTTTTAACAAAATGTTTAATTTATGAATTATGTAAAAATGTTCTAAAACGTTTATAAAGGTCTTTCTCAGAAACAAATTTCGACCTAAAATTGACTTATTTTCGACGACATGAAAAAGACGTCTTTTCATCTTTCACTTTTCCACCTGTTTTCCACATTGTTTGGACGTCTGACAATGTCGTCTTTTCGACGACATGAAAAAGACGTCTTTTCATCTTTCACTTTTCCACTTGTTTTCCACGTTGTTTGGACGTCTTACAATTACGTCTTTTTGACGACATGAAAAAGACGTCTTTTCACCTTTCACTTTTCCACCTGTTTTCCACGTTGTTTGGACGTCTTACAATTACGTCTTTTCGACGACGTAAAGAAGACGTCGTTTCGTCTTTCACTTTCCCACCTGTTTTCCACGTAGTTTGGACGTCTGACAATGTCGTCTTTTCAACGTCTTTTCGACGACTTTTTGCTGGGTGGGTTTCCCCACCACCTTTGAAGTCAAGTTAACAGTATTAAAAGCCAGATCACAACTTATTTTAATAAACAAGGTAAATAGCTGTATGTAGTTCCTTATTTACTCAACAGCATGTTATTTCTGTCTCTACATGGTCGTGCGTTTACAAACTTCTGCTCTCTGAAACGCGCATGGTGGAGTTCCACACAGCCATTCTCTGCTGTTTGGGAATGAGAGTGCGCGCTCTGACAGGCCGAAGACACACGTGCGCTCCCATATATTATGCATAGCCTACAGCAGTCTACAGCCTGAGCGATCGATGTGCTCGATCATACATATGCGGTGCGACCTGTTTATAAGTCTATTGGCGCAACTTTTGTTAGTGATGCTCTCTTTGTTGCAAGTGAGGCCATTGTATTTTTGAGCTGCTGTGACACGAGTGGAGTGATCGCCCCTATCTACTGTCTCATCTAACTTTATGACCTCTCCCGGACGCCTAGCGGGTCTCCTGCAAACTTATACCGGCTCTGTGATCCCCCAAAATTTGTCAAAATAGCCGGAAATCATGGCGACAAAAGTGAATGAGCAAGAGAACAGATCGCGAGAGGCACAGTGATGTTCTAAACATTCCTTTTCTTAGGTTAAATGAATAGAGCAGTAAAGATATTGCGAGTGCAAATCTTTGTCATTCAGTGATCTGCTGTCAATAGTTGGAAATGAGTAATATATTAGAATGGTCCTGCATGTATTTACATATAACAACTGAAAGTTCTGTGTTTTTGACAATATTGCAAGTTCACTAAAAGCTGGCTGGCATTATTAGATAAATAGAACCTTAAAAATATATTTTAACATAAATATTTAATAATATAACTTCCTGTAATATACTTATTGCAATAAACAGTAGTTTATAGGCCTGTTTCCGTTTAGTAAATACGTATTAGATTTACAGGTGTGCATTTTAAGTTCTAATGCATCAAATGTGCGCTCCAAACTTTTTCTTGATCATTTGCAATGTTTCCAAATTGCATTGTTTGTAATTTTAAAATAATTACATTAATTTTAAGTAATGTAAAAGCTGCACACTTTGTGGATAAAAAAGATATACAAATAAATGTTGATTTTTTAGCTTGTACGATTGTACTGTTCAAATAATTGTTCAGTTATTTATTGCTGTCATTAAAAGAAACAAATTAACACCATGACACCTTGTGTTTGTTTTGGTGTCAGTTTAAACAGCCACGCTGCGCTGCGCCGCACCGCACCCCCAAAAAACTGTAAACCTAGGGGTAACCAATTGTGTGTGTATTCCAGCGATCTATGGAATTTAGCTCGCTGGTGATCGTGACAGAAACACTTTAACATCTAAAAATAATATTTAAATTTCACCTTTTAGATGCTTTGTAAAGTGAGTAAGATTTATTTTTTAATTTCGCAAAGTTTTGTCCCTAACTTTCACACACTGCAGTGATATGCACCGAACAAAGACTGCTGCTCAGTTAACTTCATTTCCTGGCTGTTCTGGGCATGATTCCACTGAAAAACATTGAGGGTGGATCACTTAACAACAAGCACCCGCCTGATGATAACACCGTTTCCCAGGCAACCAAAAAAAGGAGGGAAAAGCAATAGCTTCTGGATTCCAACAGACTATAAAAGCAAAGATGTTGCTCTATTTTATTCCATGGCTGCTTTTCAAATATTAGCTTGCAGTGAGAGAATCACAACAACGCTTCTCCAGAGAAGTCTCAAATGCTCAAGCTTTAACTTGGAAGTCTTACATCAGACTGCTCTCTTGCTGGGTTAGTGCTAGTTTGGGGAATTGGTGATGGGTATGTTATAGCAGCAAGCAATATCTCCAAAATGCTGTAACACGATAAAACACATCCCTCTGAGCTTTCCATGTTATGACACTTGGCTTCCATATTAACACCACTAACCCAAGCCATCAAATGACTGTGAAATTTAAACCTAAAAAAACAATTATATTAACACCCTAATTAAAAACCATGATTACAATGTCAGAAACCCTCGTTATTTTCATCCGGATGAAGACCAGATCAATGATATTCTGCCGCACATCTAATTAGGCTGCATTCAGGCTGATGATTTTAATAAATATAAACAGACTTCCTTAGAGAACTTTTATCTACAGTTATTGGAAAATAACGCAGTTGTGGTGCTTTAACATCTCTTGAACTTGTGTGAAACTAATGACTCCAACAAATCCACTAAACGTGTTCATAAGTCCAGCTCCATTAGACCTGCACGGACTAATGCATCTCCAGATGGTGATGGAAATGTTGCCTATAAGAGTGGGTGGGTGAAATATTAATTAACATCTCCATTTTGCATTGCCCTTTAGATCTGACATTGGACAGAGAGTCAAATCCGAGTCAGTCTCTGAGAGTTACCATCCTTAATCAGTTAAACCAGTGAAAGTTTTAGTACTTGTGATGTAGTTTTTTTCATTCAGAATTACATTAAAATAAAATAAAAATACATTCAAACACATTTGATTGCATCTAATAATCACATTAGATAAAGTTAGTAGTCCTTATTTAAATAAGTGTATTCTATGTCAGGAGACAGGACAGATTGAGACACTCTTGGGGGCATGATTCATGAATCTAGGTCATGAGGGCATGTGTTGTCATAAACAAGGTCTCCCATAAAAACTGTAGAATATTATTTATCTTCTACTCCAGTCTTTCTCTCTATTTCTCTCCCTCTGCTTCTCTCATTCACACTTAAGCACAGACGCACTGATGCTCGTCCTCTTATTTTATATCCTCAGAAGCCGCTCCAGGGAATTTGGTGTCAACTGGAGGTTTCCATTTAGGCAGAAATAAAACAGAGGATCTCAGCATTTCAAACATGCACAGACTGCATCTCAGTGACTCCTCTCCCATGAGAAAGCTGTCTCTCCCGGCTATGGCAAGTATGCCACTGTGTTAAGCACTCATTTTATAGATTATTCTCATGTGTCGAGTAGATAATTAAGACTAAATCATGTTATAAAAAATAAGCTGTGTCTCTCTCTCTCTCTCTCTCTTATATAATTTTACATATTTATAAGTTTTAAAATGTGCATACTGAAGCTAGTAGAAATTATGCTGTTTTAACCCGTTGTAAAGTAGTTCAGTTCAATTCAATTGATCTTTATTTGTTTAGCGCTTTTACAATGTAGTTCACGAGTTCACACTTGCAACAGTTTCAGAATAAAGCGTATTTGGCGTGCTGTCCGGGGAGAGGGCTCTGAGCTCGGGGAAGACACCTAAACTCGAGTTATTCCTCTTATCAGGAAACAAAGAGGAATAGGAATTCGAGCGAAGTATCTAGCCCGGCCCCAGAACGCTCCCCCCGGGATAGTAATGCTTAAGAGGTGAGGTGACGGGGTGGTGGAGGGATGCTAAAGTCGTAAGATGCTGCAGGTAAGACAGCTTTGGTATATATAGGGGTTTGGTCAAGAACTGATTGGATAATAGAATAATTGTCAATGACGTATTTGATACTGAAACTTCTGCGCGTGCTCCTCCCGAAATTTGTTTATCAAACATCACTTCACGAGTTCACACTTGCAACAGTTTCAGAATAAAGCGTATTTGGCGTGCTGTCCGGGGAGAGGGCTCTGAGCTCGGGGAAGACACCTAAACTCGAGTTATTCCTCTTATCAGGAAACAAAGAGGAATAGGAATTCGAGCGAAGTATCTAGCCCGGCCCCAGAACGCTCCCCAAAAATTGCTTATTTTGTTACAGGACAGCAGCCAGACAAGTGGGTGAGCCCCCCAAAATTTGCTGATCTTTAAAATTTGGAGGGGTGCTGTTAAGCTGATGGTTGTGCTTTGCAAGGTGTGTGTCTCGGGAGGAGGCAGTAACTGTATTGATGGTGATGCGTTAAGTGTCTCCAGCAGGAGTCGTCGCTCCCACGGGAGACGAGCGTCTCCCATAGGAGCGGTCACTGCGCTGGCAGTGGTGGTAAGGTGTACTTCTCCCATGGGAGCTGTCACTGCACTTGCAGTGATGCATAATTAAGGTGTACGTCTCCCGAGGGAGCTGTCACTGCGCTTGCAGTGGTGCATGATAAGGTGTACGTCTCCCATGGGAGCTGTCACTGCGCTTGCAGTGGTGCATAATTATAATGTGTACGTCTCCCGTAGGAGCGGTCACTGCGCTTGCAGTGGTGCATAATGAGGTGTACGTCTCCCATGGGAGCGGTCACTGCACTTGCAGTGGTGCGTAATTATAAAGTGTACGTCTCCCGTAGGAGCGGTCACTGCGCTTGCAGTGGTGCATAATGAGGTGTACGTCTCCCATGGGAGCGGTCACTGCACTTGCAGTGGTGCATAATTTATAAAGGTGTACGTCTCCCGTAGGAGCGGTCACTGCGCTTGCAGTGGTGCATAATGAGGTGTACGTCTCCCATGGGAGCGGTCACTGCACATACAGTGGTGCATAATATATAAAGGTGTACGTCTCCCGAAGGAGCGGTCACTGTACTAGCAGTGGTGCATAATAATGAGGTGTGTGTCTCCCGAGGGAGCGGTCACTGCACTTGCAGTGGTGCATAAGATGTACGTCTCCTGTGGGAGCTGTCACCGCACTTGCGGTGGTGCATGATTATAAAGGTGTACGTCTCCCGTAGGAGCGGTCACCGCGCTAGCGGTGGTGCATAAAAAGGTGTACGTCTCCCGTGGGAGCAGTCTCTGCGCTTGCAGTGGTGCATAATAATGAGGTGTGCATCTCCTGTTGGAACGGCTATGTAGATGCTGTATTAGCGTTATAAAAATATATTATGCAAAGTGTATTTCGAAGGAAGTGTCGTGTCAATGAAGGAATGTGTTTTGAATAAGGGTTTGATGGGCTTTTCTAATGTGAGAGCGGTCGGCTCGAATGTAGCACTTAAAGGCCTGTGAGGACCAGCGTCCGAGTGTTTGGATCTGCTGCTCTGATAGACCATTTTGTGCTGCAGTGGTGGCTGCACCTATTCTGAAGGAATGGCTGGAGAAATTGTCAGCTGGAAAGCCCGACTTAATTAGGACGCATTTAAGATGCTTCTGGAACCAGAAACGAGTGACTGGGCGATTGCTATCGTCTGTAAAAAGGGGGTCTGAAAGGGAAGTGGCTTGTGATCTCCTGATATGTGAAAATGCTAGCAGTGTTTGGTATGGATGGATAGGTGATTGAAGGTTGAAAATGTAAATGTAATGGCCTCTTTTTGCTTGATCAGTTTTGCTTTGTTTAATGAGGAAAGAAATGGTTTCATTATCCAGCGTTACTAGATCGGATATGGTGGGATGAATGTTTGGGTTGAACCCTGATGTAATGGTGAGTTCTGAACACCTTAAAAATCCGAAGAAGGCTAAAATAAACATGGCGTCGAGAGTACGTGCTGTGTGGATTGATTCGTATCCTTTGCGAAGAGTGGATATGCATTTAGTGAGTGTTTTCAGTGTTATGGGTTGTCGGGTGTCATGACGTGTGGGGTGGGTTCTCTGTATGCCTTTCAAGAGAAGAGTTGTTTGCGAATTAGCTATGTGAGGTGCAGGGGAGCCGTAAATTAGTTTGTGGAAAAATTGAATTCCACTCAAATAGCCTTTAATGGAATTGATCTGGAGTTTTTTGATAATTGTGAGGTAGGATATGTAAGATGAAATGGAAAGTAGAGAAAAATCAGGAAATAGTATGTTATAACATGCATGGAATGTTTTAAAGCTTTTCCATGCTGTTAAATATGACTGCAGGGTTCTAGGAGCCACTGCCTGAAGGATAAAGTCGAGAGAGGCTCCAAGCAGGTTTTTTAAAGGATGATCTATGGGAATATCAGCTCTGAATAAGGAGGGACTTGGATTGGAAACTGATCCGCCTCTGGTGCCAAATGTCTGAATTTCTGGAAGGCAAAACGAGAGAGAGAGTCAGCAATTTGATTTTTGGACCCAGAAATGTGATTTGCAGTTAAAATAAACTGGTCACATGCTGAGATCCAAGTTAGGCGTCTTAGTAGGGGAATTAGTGCTAGCGAATTTGAACGGCCTTTATTTATACAGTGAACGGTTGCTTCATTGTCACAGTGAATTATGATGCGGGAAGAGGACCATTCTTTACCCCGTAGGGATGCAGCGACGACTAGTGGGTAGAGCTCGAATAGCGCCGATGATTTTAGTGGTTGCGGCAGGTCTAATAGCTGGGGCGGCCAAGTGGACGCGAACCAGCGTCCTTGATAGTAGCCTCCGAATCCGATTGACGGGGCGGCGTCGGTGAATAAATTAATGTCTGCTGGGGAGGATATGAGGTCGCTGTAAAAGAAGGAGAGACCGTTCCATTGTTTGAGGAATAATATCCATAAACGGAGTTCGTTTAGGCTATTGTCATCGATGGATATAATATCCTCTAGACCGTGAGCTGAGGACGCGAGAAATAAGAGATGAGAAATAAACGAGCGGCCTTGGGGAATTATGCGCATTGCGAAATTCAAATGGCCGAGAATTGATAATAGCTCACGCTTAGAACAGAGGGGACTGTCTAATAGGGAGGAAGCTACCAGGATCGTTCGATCAATTTTTTCCTTTGGTAGGGACGCTTGGAATTTATTGGAGTCTAATTTGATGCCCAAGAATTCGATTGAAGTGCTTGGACCGGCGGTTTTTTCCTCGGCGAGGGGAATCCCGAGTTCAGCGAAAACCTTCTGAACTGTCGAAAGGTGCGCGGCTGGTATAGCGTCTGGTGGTGAGATGATTAGGAAATCATCTAGTAGATGTATTAGATGCGGGATTTCGTAGTTATTGGAAAGGATCCAGCAGATTGCTTCCGACAGCGTATCGAAAATCTTTGGACTACTTCTGCAACCAAAGGTTAGGCGGACGGAAAAATAATAATTTTTTCGCCAAAGAATGCCGAAAAGGTGCCAAAAGTCAGGGTGGATGGGCATGACTTTAAAGGCGGACGTTATGTCGACTTTAGCCATCCATGCGCCGCGACCCGCGATTTTAATTAATGAAATAGCTTGGTCGATGTCATGATAAATCATTGAGTACTCTTCCAGAGGGATGAGACTGTTGATACTAGGAAACGGAGAGTTATGCGGGGAGGAGAGGTCGATTATTAAGCGTTTTTTATCGGAGAATTTCCTAGTGGCGATGCCAATAGGACTGACGCGATAAACTCTGAAAGGAGGTGCGGAGAAAGGACCCATCATGAAATTTTCGTCTACTTCTTTTTTTTTTTTTTTTTTTTTTTTTTTTTTTAGACGGTCGACGACGTCGGGTTCGGCGAGAGCGGACTGAAGATTTGGACAAATAAAACTACAGGTGGGTAGGCTAATGACACCTGGATGAAAACCTGAAGACAGACCCGTTAATAGAAATTCGGTGAATTTGGGATCGGGATGTTTGAGCAGTTCCGATTTTAGGCGAGAAACATTCACAGGAGTCGATAGGTACTTTCTGGTATTTTTATTTACAGATTTTCTCACTGGACATACTGTGCGGGCGTGAGCGCCGCCGCAGAAATTGCAAACATGCAAAAAACGACATTTCTGTCTCCAGCACCTGCCGCTATTGAAGCTGGTGCACGGGCTGGCGGAGGCTGGGACAGAAGAGCTGTGATCAGAAAAAAGGGGCGGAATATTTGGGTTTGAAGGGACGTAACTGGTAGATCTGGGCTGGGCTGGGTCGGGGAGGGGAGGAGGGATGGGATTTATGAATGGGCATGATTCTGTGTGGTGGGTGGTGGATCGACAGACCGCGCAAGATATACTGCGGCAACCGAGAAAGACTTTATTATGGAGATCTGTGTCTATGGCTCCCCAGAATGGGGTCTGGTTCCATTGTGAAATGCGAATGGCGCATTTAGCGGAGAAAAGGCGGTGGTATGTATAGAAATGAGAGCCTCCGTATGAGAGCGCGAGCTCAGCGACTATCGCGAGATAATCATTGAGCTCACGCCTCCTGTGGGGATAGACAGAACAAATGACGTCTGTATATCTTGAAAATGCTATTGTGAATTCTGCGAATGATAAGATGCGTGACTGAATGTTAGCTGTGTTTTTTAAGGTTACTGAAAATTGGCCGCAATCTATCTGGCGGTCTGCCGATGTGGGTGAAATGGGTGAGAGGAGAGAAAAAAGATCAACATCCGAACCTGACAGGATTTGGCTCCTGATGGTGTTGGAGACGGGTGGAGGATCCAGGGCGAGGGCGTTGGGTGGAACAGGTAGAGGCGTGGCTGTGGACAGAGAAAAAGACTTAGTGTGAAGAAGTGGCTGTGGGATGTTGGAGGCTAGAGCCGCTTGCGGAGGCATGCTCGCGCTACTGCTGGCCCTAGGATCACCGGTGGGAGGGAAAGAGAAAAGGGGAGGGGCTTCCGACGTTAGTGACGTCAGCGGAGGCGGCCTCACGCTGGAACTTGCGTCGGGGCCTGGAGGAAAGTTGTAAGCTAGGGCCGCTTGCGGAGGCATGCTCGCGCTGCTGACCCTAGGATCACCGGTGGGAGGAAAAGAGAAGAGAGGAGGGGCTGCCGACGTTAGTGACATCAGCGGAGGCGGCCTCACGCTGGAACTTGCGTCGGGGCCTGAAGGAAAGTTGTAAGCTAGGGCCGCTTGCGGAGGCATGCTCGCGCTGCTGCTGGCCCTAGGATCACCAGTGGGAGGAAAAGAGAAGAGAGGAGGGGCTGCCGACGTTAGTGACATCAGCGGAGGTGGCCTCGCGCTGGAACTTGCGTCGGGGCCTGAGAAAACCTGGGGAAGAAGAGGAGGAATTAGAGGAGCTGGGTTTTGAGCTGGGAGCTGAGGCGGCCTCGCGCTCGCACTGCTCGCAGGAGCTTGGGAGGAATGGGGAGGCAGGATGTGAATTTGGGCCTGTGCTTCCTGTAGCGACCCTGCGCTTGAGTTTGAAGGGGGGGCTGCGGGCCAAGGATATATTTGAGGATGAACTTCTGGTGCCGCTAGCGGAGGCAAGCTCACGCTATACTGGCGGCTCGAAGGAACGAGTCCAGAGCCGGCGTGGAGTCCCACTTCCGGGGTTTGCGATCCTACGTCCTCTGGACCTTGGGCTCTCCCCAGACTCGCTGACGGCCTGCTGCTGCGTCCGGGTCTGGAAGACTGGTTTCGATCCGGACGCTGGTATGGAGACTTTTGGACCTGGCCGGATTTTTTCGTGGCTTTGGAAGGTGGAGTGATGGAAGGAAGTGGTGCTCCGGATTGCAAGGCGTTATACATAGCCAGGAGGTCCGCCTTGGTGGTTCGGCGCGGAACGGTGACGCCTGCGCTGGCCAATGCTTGGCGGAGGTCAGAGACGGTGTTTATCCCTGTGGCTGGGACGGAGGACATGGCTGAGGCAAATGATGAGGCTGGAGAGGATTGCCTTCTGGGAGATGGAGATGGTGAGCCCCGTCTTGATCGGACAGCCGTGATTCTGGCTGAACGGCGGCCTCGAGGTGGAGCCGCGGGCTGAGCTGATGCGCTCTGCGGGGCTACGGAGCTTTGGGTACCGGCGGGAGATCTCAGAGGAGCCTCGGCAAGGAAGGCGTCGTCCTCTGCGAAGAGATTAATCTCAGACATTCTGCGTCGAAGTTTGGATGCTAAAGTCGTAAGATGCTGCAGGTAAGACAGCTTTGGTATATATAGGGGTTTGGTCAAGAACTGATTGGATAATAGAATAATTGTCAATGACGTATTTGATACTGAAACTTCTGCGCGTGCTCCTCCCGAAATTTGTTTATCAAACATCACTTTGTGTCAAAGCAGCTTCACATAAAAAATCATAGTAAATTGAAATAGTGTAGTTCATTTTTCAAAGTTTAAGTTCAGTTCAGCTTAGTTCAGTGTGGTTTAATAATCAGTACTGAGAGTTCAAACACTGAAGAGCAAATCCATCAATGCACAACTCCACAGATCCCGAACCATGCAAGCCAGTGGCGACAGCAGCAAGGAAAAACTTCACCAATTGGCGAAGTTGAAGAAAAAAACCTAGAGAGAACCAGGCTCAGATGGCCACGACCATTTCTCCACTGGCCAAACAATTGTGCAGAGTTTGATGAATGTTCATATACAAATGCAATCTGCTTTATTTGTATACATACATACATATATACATACATACATACATACATATATACATACATACATACATACATATATATATATATATATATATATATATATATATATATATATATATATATATATATATATATATATATATGATGTCCAGAATTAAAAAGAACACTTGCATGGTTATTGTTTTAGAACAAGCTTCTGTAAAATCTAGACAATCCAAATCGTTTCACCCAATTTTAAATTGAAACAACTGAATTAGACATTTTGAAGAGTGGAACTGCTAATAAAGTTAATAATTCCCTCTTTAAAAAGTTTCTGACCAAAGAATTTCCGTGATTTTTCCAATTACTGCTGATTTGTTGATGAAGATTTCAAAAAGGCCATCGTTTAATTATTATACTCAGTTTTCCTCAGGCAATTCATCTCATGAATACTTTATGATAGTAATTGTAAAACAAACAGAAATAGAAAGTATATGTTAACATTATATTGAAGCAACTGTTTATATTTTCCAAAACAACTAACCACAGAGTTATGGTAGCAGAAAAATATATATCTGTAAACATGTTTCATATTTTAAATTAAGAAAATAACATGCGTTATAAATGTGACAAACAAATGTGGATGTGTGTTTGCGAGTTTACGATCTACAATCTACTTTGTATAAATTCTGAGAGTTGGCTTACTATAGTACAAAAATCTTTGATTTTATTTAGATATTTTTGCATTTATGAGGGCAAAGGTTCGTTATGGATGTTACACTTCTCCGTTGTGGATGTGACTGATGTTAAATTGCCACTTGTGTGACTCTTGTAAATTAAATATAATAGTTTGAAAACACTGACAGATAAATTTTTGAGCATTTTTAAATAACTTATAAATTACTTGCTTATAGAGCAGGTTGATTAATTGAAAAATAATCGAAACATTCTGAAACTATAATCGATCAAATTTTTACAGGTCCATTTTTTCAATTATTGGAGTCAAGTGACCCTGCTCAGTTAAGGTTGTAAACGCAGTTATGGTCTGGCACAGCCTTCACGTGGTCGCATACCCAAGCACCTCTCAAAAAAATGTGACTACACATCATACATTTGCACTACATCGATGAGGATTGGAAGATGTACCAGAGATGCCTTGAGATGGCATATTTTCTATTACAAAAATATTATTTACATTAAAAAATCTGTTTACAGAAAATGCAAAAACTGCAATGTTTAAACTATTATTTACAGGATATACAAGAATTATTCTATTTAGAAGAGATACTTCTTATTTTCTACATTTAATATGTAAATCTTTGAAAATAATTAATTTTATTTTCAAATATGCAAGTTATTTATTTTCACTTTTTTATAAGAAAAAAAGTGACAGTTGGTTTTAGGCAATGTGTGTTTTAATTTCAGTTGTTCAATGTTGATGTTTAATAAATAATCATAGATAGTAGATAGTGTGTGTTTCCTTCAATTATTTTAAAATCAACTAACACAAACTTCACACAACAAACTAATACGTGAGCATATTTACTGTACAAAACTTGTCAGTGAACTATGAGGGCAAAATATATTAAAATAATCGTTTATTAATCGTAATCAAGTAAAATGTTCAATTAATCGAGATTTTGATTTTATTTTCGCCCAGCCCTACTTGCTTACACAAAAAATGTCGAAACGGTTTCTCTATTTTGGTGAAAACTTTTTTTTCATGGCAAGGTTGACATTTGCATGGAATTGCTCATTTGCATTCACTATTTACTTCTAATTTTGAAATATATTTATTATCTTTTTTTTTTGTCTGTTGCACTGTAGAAGCTCTGTCACGAAAACAAATTCCTCGTATGTGTGAACATACCTGGCACACTCTTTCTGATTCCGATTCTGCTTTCAAAATTACACATGCACTTAAAAATATATCAGTAATTATGTTTATTATACATACTTGGAGCTCAATTCTTATCATTATCATATCTTATTATCAACAGTTGTGCTGCTTACAAAGTTTATTAAAATGGCAAGATTTTAATTAAAAATATATATTTTTTTTAAAGAAATGGGTTTATTTTAAATAGGTATCTTTTTGTAGCTTAATAAAGGCATTTCCTGTCACTTTTAATCAACTTAATGCATTGTTGCTGAATGAAGGTATTGATTTAATTTGAAAAAATCCAGCCGTCAAAATTAGGCAACCTCTAGTGTTTCCACAACATGCACTTGAATGGTGGAAAAGAGCGCACTGAAAGGACCTCTTAGCAGCTAATCACTAAATTATATTTGGCACAGTTCTATTTTTGGCAACCTCCATGTGAATCAACAGGTTGTTAAGTAAAGATAGCTTTCTGGCTTTAAAAGCACCTCCGGCCATTATAGAAGTGTAGTGTTTTGACTCAGTTTTGGAAAGCCAGCAGTGGGGAGAGGAGGGTGGTGCTCTTATTTATCACCTCTGCAGTGCGGGTGTAGTCTGGGGGTGGAGGTGGACCAGGTGTTATCTTATATAAAGGGATGACGGGCCCTGTGAAGAGCTCTGGAGAACAGGACGGTGTTTTGAACAGAGGTGGTGGGTGGTGTTTTAGCCCGTGGGTTGCATTCACACACACATACAGTACAGACACTGACACAAACACAGTGTCCGGGCTTCTTTGTGCTCATCTTCTATGGAAGCCAAAGAGAGCAAGGTCAGTTCTGCCTTTCTATCTATAATGCCGTAACATCATCAACATCAATTCTATCAAGCATTTAGAAAAATGATATGTAGGCTCTTTTGAAGAATATGGAGTCAATAAAGACAGACAAAATTAGCAAGTGAGAAAACACAATACAAACTGACAACAAAGACTAGGCTTCATACATTTATCAACCTCTATCTGGAGTACAAAAATTCCAACTTTCCATATTTAACAAGACATATGGACAAAAACAAGCTTCATACAGTTTCCCCCTTTTTCTTAAGAGTAAAAAAACTCCAACTAAACAACTCAAATTTGTCTTTGTAAATTAGAACAATCATTGACTGTTACATAAGAAATAACAGCCTTTCAAACTAAGCCACGACCACTAAATTACAGGCTGAGAGCATTTAAAGGGATGCTCTAGGTTAAATACAAGTTAAGCTCCATCACAACTGAAAAAAGTGTCACCCATTGTTGACTCACAATGAGGATATTTTGAAAAAGTGCACAGCAGAACTAAACTTTAAGGACAATATTATGCATGACTACGTAAAATATAAAGGAAAATATAAGTTAGACCATTATTTAAGCATGTCATGATTTTACCAGGTATGATGCGATCCTGGATTAACATCAGAACATCATTTTTGTTGGAAAATGTAATCCATACCAATTTCCTACTTCTAAACCCAACCATAACTGATAATTATTCCCAAAATAATAGTTGGATAACAATCATGTAGAAGTGCATAAACCTAAACGTAAGCCTAAGCTTAACATAAACAGTAAACATATTCCTTAATTTTGATTGGTTGATTGGAATGTTGTTCCAGGATCAACATAGATGTCAGTCTATGATGTCAATCATGCCCTATTTGGTGAAATCAGGTTAGGGAATCTTTAAGGTAAAATATAGGCAATAAATGAGCAATTCCAGCGTTATGGATGTGACATTTGCAGTAAAAACTCAAAACATAAATTCACATAGAAAGTATCCATTAACATTATATTGAAACATGTTTATATTTTCCAAAACAACTAACCACAAAGTTGTGGGATCAGAAAAATATCAATCTGTAAACATTTTAAATGAAGAAAATAAACATGCATTATGGATGTGACAAAAAAGTCTTAGTCTTAGCCTTAGTTTACAGTATACAACATACTTTGTAGAAATTCTGTGAACTAAACTGCACAACCCAAAATAAATAATGCTAATCAAAAAGATAAGAGTTGGCTCAATATAGTACAAAAATCTTTGATTTCATTTGATTTGACATTTTTTGCATTTATGAGGGAAAAGCTTCGTTACTGATGTGACACTTTTCTGTTATAGATGTGACAGATATGAAATTGCCACTTGTTTGACTTTGGTAAATCAAATATAATAGTTTGAAAACATTAATAGAGACATTTTGGAGTATTTTTTGAGTACTGTCAAATACTTGCTTACACAAAAAAATGTAGAAACGGATTCTCTATTTTGGTGAAAACCTAATTTTTTTTCATAGCAAGGTTAAATGGCATGGAATTGCTCTCTCTCTCTCTCTCTCTCTCTCTCTCTCTCTCTATATATATATATATATATATGTGTGTGTGTGTGTGTGTGTGTGTGTGTGTGTGCGTGTGCGTGTGTGTGTGTGTGTGTGTGTGTGTATGTATGTATGTATGTATGTATGTATGTATGTATGTATGTATAAAATGCTAGTTTTGGAAATTGATTTTAGATCATGCTAATAGATATTAAACTACATAATTCATATTTTATGAGTAACCTATTCTTTTTTAAAGAACAGACACACACACACACACACACGCACACGCACGCACACGCACACACGCACACACACACACACACACTGTCTGCCCTTTTAATCAGTTTGCTGTAACAGCAGTCTTTATACTTGACAACTGAGTCTAAGTATAGTTCATTTTCAAACTTCTTTATTCCGAGCTATTACGACTATAAAAGACACCGCATCAAAACAGTCTAGATGTGTATTGGGCTACAGGTGGCACATGATGTCAAAGCAACATAAAACACAAAACACATTTCAAATCTTAAGTGTTAACCAATGACAGATCACATTGCTGACCTCTACAAAATTAACCATTTCACTTAGTAGGTTATCAAACAAAAATGACAGGTCAAACTCGCTTCAGAGTCTATTTCCACGTATTCACCGAAATGAACTTGCCAGAAAGAGGCAGGTTTTGCTGTCAAGAAAGAAACTGCAGTCTCCATTTGCGCGAAACATACGCAATGATTTGGCTTTGACGTAAGCGTATTTGACGTCCTTTTCAGACTAAACTGACAAAATACAACAGGCAGAACTTAAAACCTGCAAAATAAATACGAAAATACAAGTCAAACACCACGACTGATCGCGGAATCTCTTAAAGTTCTAGAGAGAGTTTGTGCCAGTTTAGGTTACAGGTGAAGTCACGGGTAAATTTATTACAAACACACAAAGGCGTTCTGTAAAAACATTAACAGCAACAAATAAAACGCGTTCAGGCATAACAGTTGCGTGCAATTAATGTATCCACAAAGACTTACCGAACAATTTGAGTGTTTCTGAAAAATACGTGTATGAAGGGCGTCGTTGGCGACCGTTTTCTTCTGTGGGTTTCCAGATGTTTGAGTTCGCGGTAATTTTGGTCAATATTCCGCCGCGTGCCACGCTCGATTCTTACGCACTGCTGCCAACCCAGAAACCTGCACTTGGAGCGCGCGCTCGCCTGATCTCTCTCTCTCTCTCTCTCTCTCTCTCTCTCTCTCTCTCTCTCTCTCTCTCTCTCTCTCTCTCAGGTAGAGATGCAGTGTCTATTAAGTTAGTACTGCAGCTGAGACTGCGCTATATGATGATCAGTCAGTTTAACAAAAACAAACGTGTCTCGTCTCAGATAATATGGCTTTTATCTTTTTGTATCAACTTCTAGAAAAGTGTGAAAGTTCTCATTGATATTTGGGAATGTGATGTGATTATAAGTATACGCACAAATCCTCCAACTGTATTAGAGGTCAAACGATAAGAGTGAATCAATAGCTTCGATTATTGAGATCATGCTCCTTTATTTTCATATGTGGATGAAATATTGCACATATAAAGAAATGGTTAACTCCTAAATATTGCCCATGACACAAGTTACCTGGATAAAGGGGGAAAATATCATATGACAAGTTTAATTTCTTTTTTATTTTTATTTATTTCAAACAATTAAGCAACAACCTCAAGATTGCACCTTAACCCCTATACCCAAGTGTTTTTTACAGTGACAGACCGAGGTCATCTCCACAATGATCCCGTGGGCCAGTCTGAACACAAATGGTCGTGCCCAACTGAGCCTGGTTTCTCTCAAAGTTTTTTCCTTCACTTTCATCAATTGGTGAAGTTTGTTCCTCACCACTGTCGCCACTTGCTTGCTTGGTTTTGGACTTGTGGAGCTGCGCATCGATGGATTTGCTCTTAGTGTTTGGACTTTCAGCAGTGAAAATTAAATCACACTGAACTGAACTAAACTGAACTTCAACTCTGAAACTGGACTGACACTGGACTGACACTGTTTCAATTTACAAGAACTTCTATGTTAAGCTGCTTTGACACAATCTAGATTATAAAAGCGCTATAGAAATAAAGATGAATTGAATTGCTGCATGTTGTTAATTGTTATTAATCTTTATTTTGTTCTGTCTGTTCCTTTTCCTTAATCTATTTTTTAACTGTAAATGTACTTGCTTCTGCTACAGAAATCATTGAATTTGCACATTGTGTATACTAAGGCAAGGCAATGCAAGGCAATGCAAAGCACATACCCAATAATTCAAAGTGCTTTACATAAACAAGAATCAAAGCAAAAATGATTAAAAGAATTAAAAATGTTTAAAACAGGTAAAAACAAATTCAAATATGTTAAAACAGGTTATAAAATAATGAAAAAAAAAGACAATACTAAAACGGAACATGGTTAATAATAAAGTACAAAAAATAAACTAAGTACTAAGTAACTACACGTGCACTCTTTTTGGCCTTACACATAAGATGACTTTTGTTCTTCGCTGCAGTATTACAGAGAAATTTTAGCTGAAACCTTGGTGGTTGGTGGTTTATAAACTCATAAAATGTACAAAACACGTACAGACAAAGTAAATTGTGACTCCTGTCAATACACAGGGGGCTTATAAAGCAAATAATTGGTCTGAAAGTCTGAAGTGCACACTTTATGTCAGATAACGATGTACTGTATGCGTAGATACAAACCCATGAGTGAGATGCCACTGTTTCACCATGGTTTCAGCTACAGTATAAATTTTTAATGTTCTACAGTAAAAAAAATAAATCAACAAATAGTCACCTATCTCTTGGATATGCCCTGAGGTTGAATAAATGAACCAAATATTTAAAGATTAGAATTTTATAAATGTATCAAGCCAAAAAAATCCCATTAAAAATGTAAAATGTGCACCAATTTTTCCTCATTTGAGTACTTTGGTTGGAGCCGGCTCACAGTTCATAATACTATAATATTACATTACTAATTAAATATAAGTCCAATGTTATTATAATTTAATTAGCTATTCCATTTCCTTAATGGCTTCATCTTTCAGAAAGTGACATTTAAGGAAACTAGCAGCACAGCTAGCAATAAGTCGTCTTTTAAAAATACTATAATATTATAAATGTCCCAAAATATTTTTGAAGTAACCGAGAGGTCAGCTCTGTGGTAGTTGGCTGCGTGTATATATTCTGGGCATGTATAAGAGCTGTTGGCTCATGGGGACTCGGGTTTGAGTCCAAGTAATCATCTCTATCTCTCACCTCTACTGTCCTCCAAAATAAAAGCAAAAAGCCATGAAAATTCAAATCAACTGCAAGAACTTTACAACCTCCTGAGGTAATATATTTTTTCGAGTTCGAGTCCTGACTAACCCAGCCGGGACACGAACCAGCAAACTTTTTGCTGTGAGGCGACAGTGCTAACCACTGAGCCACCGTGTGGCTCATGTTCCATTATGAAACAGAAAAATTTTGACTTAAGAAATGTATTAAATATGATCAAATATAGAGAACAACAAACAATTTCCCAAATTTTAAGGTTATCGCTTAGTCCTGCTTTTAGTTAGAAGTTTATTTGAAGGGCGATATTTAGGCATATTTCATGAGATACAAATATTCTGAAGTAATAAATAATATACAGTAATATAAAGTATAAAATAAGACTAATTAAGAGAACACTTTCAGATTATATACTTGTTGTTGGTGTGGGTTTCCTCTAGGTGCTCCAGTTTCCTCCACAGTCCAAAGACATGCACTATACAGTAGGTGAATTGAATAAACTAAATTGGCCATAGTGTACATGAGCTGTTGGCTCATGGGGACTCGGGTTTGAGTTCAAATAATCACTGCTATCTTTCACCTCCGCCGTCCTCTAAAATAAAAGCAATGCCATGAAAATTCAAATCAACTGCAAGAACTTCACATCCTACACTCTCAGAAATAAAGGTACTTGAGCTGTCACTGGGGTGGTACCTTTTCAAAAGATACAAATTTGTATTTAAAAGGTCCATATTAATACCTCAGGGGTGCACATTAGTACCTAAAAAGTACAAAAGTGTTCCTCTTAAAAATTGCAGGTACTAATATATACTTTTGAGGTACCAATATGAACCCTTCAAGTACAAATGTATACCTTTTGAAAAGGTACCATCCCAGTGACAGCTCGTGTATTTTAATATCTGAGTGTACTGAGGAAATATAGTTTTTACTGTCCACTTTATAGCCACTGAATAGATAAATGAAGATGAATCTGACCAGAACATACTTCTAAAAGTCTTTTCTTCAATCCAACACATACATAATCACATTAAAAAAAAACTGAGCTCTAAAGATGCAATCCTAACAGGAATGACCCAAGTGTACAAAAGAGCAGCTGCAATATACTTTTTTACGCCTCCTGCAATTACAGTTATTTCAGCATAAAGGCATGTACTATTTAAAATTAAGCTTTGTAACTGTTCTGCATGAGTGTAATTGTGGCTTGTGTGGCATTTCTTTCTATTTCTGCTCTTTTGGCTCAGTGTGATTGTAGCTCTTCTCGCGCATACCTTTTTATAAACTATGTGTTAATCTTCGCCATTGCTCTATAGTTGTTACACAATTTAAAATCGTAAACCTTCAGTTATACATTCATTTATGTGTTATGTGGTGAAATATTGATTGGTGTTTTCATTTCTTTTCATAATGATTGTATTTTAGTGTTGAAATTGCTTTCATGGGCGACACAGTGGCTCAGTGGGTAGCACTTTCTCCTCACAGCAAGAAGTTCGCTGGTTTGAGCCTCGACTGGGGAAAGTTGGCATTTCTATGTGGAGTTTGCATGTTCTCCCCGTTTTGGCGTGGGTTTCCCCCAGAGTCCAAAGACATGCGCTATAGGTGAATTGAATAAGCTAAATTGTCAATAGTGTATGTGTGTGAATGTGTAATGTGTGTATGGGTGTTTCCCAGTGCTGGGTTGCAACTGGAAGGGCATCCGCTGCGTACAACATATGCTGGATAAGTTGGCGGTTTATTTCGTGTGGCAACCCCTGATTAATAAAGGGACTAAACAGAATGAATGAATGAATGAATGAATGAAATTGCTTTCATAAGTTTAAATAATGTGTAATAATAACACCTTTAAAATTTGCGAATATTGCATTTAGGTCAAAGATAAGAAGTCTCATTTTGGTGTCCTAATCAAATTAAATAAAAAAGTTATCTATTTTTTGTAAATACAGAAATCATAAGTAAACTGTTTAGTTTAAGGTCTCAAATAACTTCTGTGAAGATTAAACTTGAAAATTTTCGGACCTGTGTTTGTCAAAATCGTTATCAAAACCAATATATGTTTCTTGGTAATGGAGGTTAATGTATGCAACCCTGTTTATGAAAGAAAGCAACAGATTTGAAATGTTTTTGAAATAATTCTTCTCAAGACATTTATTTGATCAAAACGCAGTAAAATGGTAAAATAGTGCAGTGTTATTACAATTTAAAATCGATGTTTTAAATTATTATTTAGATTTTTTTATACTTATTAAATACATTTTTTTATTATTTGAAGAAGGAAATGTTCAAAAGAACAAATTTTATTTAGAATATTTATTTCTGACAGTATAAAAAGGGTGATATGTCTGTGGCTGTTTATAACCTATTGGGGTTTCTTTCTTGTGAAGATTTTTTGCAGAATGTTGGTGGCTGGGACCCATTCACTTCCATATAAGAAAAGCAACCTAGGCTCATTCTGAAAATATACATTTCTGGCGACTGCAAAATACATGCCAGAAGCTACAGTTTTTTTCAGTTTTTGTTTTTGCAATTCCATGAGAGACCGCTGTGTATGCTTTTTGAGATATTAAATTTCTCTCGCGAGTGCCATTTGTGCCTGCCGTTCTTTCCTAAGTCCACCAGATGCCGCTTTCTACTGACTCTTTGACTGACTGAATGACTGACCGATCGACTGACCCACCCTTCCCCTTCCCTAAACTTAATCAACAGTTTTTTTAAAAAGCACAGATTGACCTGCTCACCCACTTCCCTAATCCCGCCCGACAAATTTAAAAACTAATTCAGAAAAAGAAAATCCCTCGTCTGATTTTTACAGTGTTTTACCACATTCTCACCCTGTTGTTTACTTGTTTATTTTATTTTTGAATTCTGTTTTTGTCATATCGAGTATTCCTTTCTGGAACTGTTCTTCACTGGACAAACCCCGTCATCATGGTCATCTCCTCTCTGCATCTCAAGTCCTCCAACATACATGGTGAGCTAACTGGACAAACTGGTAACAGCCAGAAAGCAGTCAATACGGAAGTAAGTGGTCAGCTGGTTAGCACGAAAAGAAACGATGTCATTCTGCCCCGCAGAGTTCATTTAAAAGATAAAATACGTACTTCTGGCTACATAATTCACAATCTCCAGAGATGTATATAGGGCTACGTTTTAACAACGAGCCTATGTTAAAGAAAAGGAAATGACTCAAATGGGTCAATGGGTCAAAGCAACCAGAATATTTTTCAAAATCTCTTTTTGTGACCATTTGTTTAAATCTGAAGAACCCTTTTATACTATAAAGAGTCTTTTGTGAAAATAAAAGGGTTCCATGCATGTTCCAGGTTCATTGCAAACAAGAAATAATTATTTTTAAAAGTGTGTAACAACTGCAAAAACTCTATTTTGGAAAGTTTAAAGAGTGCATACTTGTATTCAGCAATGATCCATCAAATTTGTTTACAACTTTTTTCTTCTAGACAATAGCTGGAAGTCTGTGACAGGTGAATGCTTGAGTTTGGCATAACTTTAAACTTTGTAGGCTGCTGCATATTTATAACCCTTTTACCCCTGGGTATAAATGATTATGGCAGACGCAGAGCTAGCGAGAGAGTGTTTGTGAGTCAGCTGGTTGGTAAAGTGTGTTGCCACCTGTGCCATATTTCATGCAGCATCGTGGGTGGACTCTGATGTGGCGCACCAAAGTTGCTTCATTAGTGACGCCATCCTCACTGGCAGCCATGTGTCTGTGAATGAGAAAAACATTCACATTCAGTGAAGACACATTCAGTAGTTGAACTCAACAAAAAATAAAAGCTGTGTGTAGGGGTTATTTATCATAGTAATTTTCTCCAAACAACTTGAGGGTAGATTGACAGCAATATATCATTCGAAATATTTGCTGCTTGATGACATCATTAATAGAAGCTGGCTGACAGCGATAGCATGATATGTTGTGTTAAACTGTATGTCATGTTAAATTTCAGAGGGTGGTGACTGTAACTTAGATGATACAATTCAATATGAAGTAAGATAAGGATTAAATTGTAATAAGTTGTTACAATCAGCAGGGAAAGTTTTCCATGGTTTGCCCATAATGCGAATAGGTTTCTGCATATATGTTACTGTTATTGTTCCTACAATATGTTATACTGCTATTATTTTATAGTATCGTTGTTTTTAATAACTAAGCTCATCTAAGTAGCATAACATGTCAGTTTTAATAACTCATTTCTAATCACTGATTTCTTCTACTTTTGCCATGATGACAGTGCATTATATTTTACTGGAAATTTACTGGATCAAGATACTATTCATCCTAAAGTGCAATATACAGGCTTAACTGGATTAATTAGGCAAGTTAGGGTAATTAGGCAAGTCATTATATAACAGTAGTTTGTTCTGTAAAAATATTAATTAAGTTAGCTAATAACTCTAATAATAAGTTCTGTTGGCTTGGAAGAAAGTCCTTACCCCAGAGTTCAAGTATCTTGGGGTTTTGTTCATGAGTGAGGGAAGGATGGAATGTGATATTGACAGGCGGATCGGTGCAGCGGCAGCAGTAATGCGTTCAATGTATTGGTCCGTTGTGGTAAAGAAAGTTTTAGTTTAAAAATGCATAAGTGGTGTTGTGGTTACGTCTTCCGTCCACACTTCCCTGGAGTTTTCAAGCCCTGAAAACGGAGCTTTTTGAAAGTGCTAAAGAGGCTGTTTTTGTTTTAAAATGCTTCTGCTCCGTGTCAGTGTGGATAGGGGAAAACGGAGACACTTTGGAGCTTTTGATTAGGGTCTTTTTCCTCAATATTAAGTTCATAAAGTTCAGTCTTGCACCCTTTCCTTAAGTTCAGACTTCGCAAGTTTGATTTGGAAAACAAATTCTAGAGAACACGTTTACTTTATAAAGTCATTCGCATCACCCTGGCTATGTTGTTTTTAATGTTGGGCCATTTTCGGCATTAACGTGCTGCGTTAACGCGAGACTCTTATGGGGCTATAAAAAAAAAAAAATCGCCGTTAATCTATTCTCAAAGTTGGGTTGGGAGCTGGGTCTGTTCTACGCAAGCTATGATGACTTTCACCTTGATCTTTCACTTACTTCGAAGACACCACTGACTATATTTACATGGACATCTGTAATCTAGTTATTTGCCTTAATAGACAATAAAATAATTAAGGTGTTTACGTGAAGTGCTTTCATGTAAAAGTTTCCTGTAATTTTGGGTGACTTTAACTGCAGTTTGGCAGTTTCACTTTCATTTGAGAACAATTCATTCATGCTCCCATGACAAACTATTGTATTAGACGCAAATAAGGAGCAAGGACTAGTGAGAGTGTTATGGAATTTAATAACGCACGCCGAATAGAAAGAAAAAACTTGCGCATTTTGCGATTTTTGTGTGTGTGTGTGTGTGTGCGTGTGTGTGTGTGTGTGTGTGTGTGTGTGTGTGTGTGTGCGGTCCTTTACTGACAGCTGCGTGTGTGGATCTTGGCGAAAAATATGGCGAAAAGTCCTACATGATGGTTTTGATTGCAATGTTTACTTCAGTATTGCCACTAATATATGCATACTCCACGTCTTAATTCCATTTCTGTTTAGTTCAGTTATGACTTTAGTCAGATTAAGGTCACGAAAAGCTTATGTAGGACTATAGTTCAAAATTCATGTTTAACTGAATAAACACAAGTACATCTTATTGAACATAATTTATTTTCATCATCAATTATCATAATAGAACAGTTTCTCAAGCAGTTTATGATGCATTTTGGAAACAGGAGATGAGCCCCTGGTCTGATGTTCTCTAAGGCTTATATTTAGTCATTATTTGGGTAGCACACATATTCTGAATGCCTTCGGCAGAATTCAAACAAGCCATTTTAATCTAGATTAATCTAGAATAATTCAAAGATTACAGTGAGATTAATCTAGATAAAAAAATCTATGCCCACTTATAGTTGCTTTACAATATTTTAACAATAAAATAAAAACATGATATAAGCAACGGCCTATGATCGTTATCTTCACTGTATGCATATTTATAACAAAACGGAGCCTAACATAACTGCCTACTTTCATTTTCATTGAAAAATATGAAACATACCCTGTCTCTTTTGCTGAACATCAGTTTTAATAATCAATAATAGCCATTATAAAAGCATAACATACAATAAGTTTATACAATATAGGAAATAAAGGCAAGCGATCAGTGAAATGTGCAGAATCAGGGTACGTGGATACATTAATATATTAACTTCTCTTTGCGCTCAGCCAAAACGTGTTACCTGCGAAGTAATAGATTCAAAAGACCATTTAGATAGAGACCTGATGAATCAAATATTATGTTTAACAACTATAGGGAGATGAAATCCAGTGGAAGATCTTTGATGAACTGTCTGACCTGTGCTGCTGTCACCCAGGGAGGTGTGCTCAAAGCACCTGCTGACTCCTTGGAGCTTAGACATGACAACTGCTGGAGAGCATGCGAGAGTGTGTGTGTGGTCACGATATCTGTGTTTTCAGAGGTATAGTGTGGACGGAGATCTGTTCAGAAACACTGGGTTAAGCGTCAGTGTGGATGTGGATCATTTTCAATCTAAAACACAGATTTAAAACTGAAACATATTAGTGTAAATGGGGATTATGTCTCTCGGTTGGCCTGGAAACGCCTCGGCATCCGGAGCTGGAGGAAGTGTTTGAGGAGAGGGAAGTCTGGGGTTCTCTCCTGAGACTCCTTAAAACTGCTTTTATTCTAGCCTAAATAAAACAAATAAGACTTTCTCCAGAAGAAAAAAAATATTATAGGAAATACTGTGTAAAATTCCTTGCTCTCTTAAACATCATTTGCAAAATATTTGAAAAACAAAAAAAATTCACAGGAGGGCGAATAATTTTGACTTCAACTGTATATATTGTTGAATCTAGATATTTTCTTTCATAATTCATGCCTGAAATGGTTAATATTTCAAGATCACTCACTCCCTTAAAAAGTCTTTCCCTGATGCCTAATAAAATTTTATTTGGACTTTTCATTGCCTGTTTGAACTGATGGTCTGCTGTTCTCTCTCTCTCTCTCTCTCTCTCTCTCTCTCTCTCTCTCTCTCTCTCTCTCTCTCTCTCTCTCTCTCTCTCTCTCTCTCTCTCTCTCTCTCTCTCTCTCTCTCACACTTACTCGCTCTCTGTGTCCCGCTTTACTAATTATGAAATTTGTTTAATTCAATCATCTGGACTGTCACTGAACACAGCGACAGTGCAAAAAAAGTGGATGCCAGCCTGGAGACATGACTATTAACTAGAGGACAAAATGTGAAGGAAGTTAGTTCGATGGAAGGAGGTTTGGGCTTATATTTTACTATGTAATATTTTACGTTTAATGAAGATTTGAAGTTTGAAGGAATGTGTGCCTTGTGGCAAAATGTTTAGAGCAGTTGCTAGGCAGATGGAAAGGTGCTCTTGATGTTTGTTAGAGCATTGCTAAGTGGTTGCTAAGGTGTTCTGAGCAGCTGCTAATGAGAGATAATTCATAACTGAAGTTTGTACAATATAACATTATGAAAATTCTCATTACACAATAACGGTGTCATGTACTGTAAATACAAAAGCAAATTAGGCTGAAATAATGGTCCATTATGAAACAACAAGATCTTGACTAAGAAATGTATGAAATACCATCAAAATTAGAGAAAAATATACCTATATATATTTCCTAAATTGTAAGGTTATCGCTTTATTTGAGGGGCAGTTTTTAAGCATATTTCAAGAGATACATGTATTCTGAAGTTATAAATAATATACAGTAATATAAAGTATAAAACAATACTAAATAAGAGAACACTTTCAGATTATTTGTATTAATGTGTTACTTGTTAAATTTACTCATTTTCACCGACTTTGTGAGACAGATGAAGTCCAGATCAAAGGGGCGACTCTTTTAGCCATAGAAAGGGAAGTTGGCCATTCTAAATCTGGGATTTCACCAATAACAGACCTCTCTCCTTTGCTGCCGAACATGTTGTGTGAACAGAAAATTTGTTTGCTTAAGTGATAAAAGTGAGGGGAAACATTGTGTTTATGACTGGGGAAAGACTGAAGCCAAGTGTGTGTAGAAGTCAGTTGAAAATGCAGGGAATCATGGTTCAGCATTTTTTTTAACAGTTATATGAATGTAAATGTTTATCAAAAGCTTCTTCTGCACTCATCATTCAATCAGCCAGCAATTTACATGCAAGACAATGAGCCTGCCACACAGAAAATATTTGAAGCAGTTCACTGTTGTTGAAAACAGAGAAATAATAAAAGAGTCCTGACCTAAACCTGAATGAAAATCTCTAAAATGTTCTGGCCAAGGGTCTGTGAGAGACTAGTGATGTTTGTGTGAGAGCCTAGTGATGTCCCTGAGAGACTAGTGATGTGCTGTTAGTGAATAGTGATGTCCTGTGAGAGAATTGCAACATACGCTCAATTGGAAAAAGTAGCCCTATATAAATTTCTGGAGATTACAAAATATGTAGCCAGAAGTACGTATGGCTGCATTTCGTCTTTAAAACGCACACTTAGGGGGTTGTTGCTAGATCAGATATGGATGCAGCCGGAAGTTAGCGAGATTTATTTACATTATTTATTAAATTTCCCATTGATTGTATTGTATTAACGTCTACCTCCACCCCAACCCTAAACCCAACCATCACAGTAATGTAAAAACAGTAGTTGTACCGAGTATTATTTATGTTATCTATTAAATTACCCAATAAGTTGTATTTTTTAATACCTACCCCCACCCCAACCTTAAACCCAACCGTCACAGTACTGTAAAAATATTAATTATTGTTATACAGTGTCATAAAAAAATGCTGCTATATTAATGTGAATATCGCACTTCCGGCCGGCCGCGTATCCAATATAAACTTTACCCACTTATGGGTGGTATGACGCTGTACCTTTTCACGTTTACCAGCTGACTGCTTACCTCCGTATGGACAACTTTTACCAGTTTGTCCTGAAAAGCGATGTCTGTGAAAGACTAGGGATGTACTGTCACTGCAGATGTGCTGAAGTAAGCAAGGGTCTCTACACCTCCTAATAACTTTTATACAATGACTGCTGTAACCTTTAAAAGTTTTCTTTCTTTATACTACAATCATTGCTGTTGTCTGTTCTCTACTGCTCATTTTATTTGTGCATTCCTTGGTTCATTTATTTACAGCTGTTGTTGAGTGACAAATTCTTTTTTTTCTTTTAGAATCACTGTATTATGTACAGAGCAAATAATCCATACGTACAATCAAATGTTAATAACTTTCTTAATTATTTACAGTTGAAAAATGTGAGATTGTGAAATTGTAATAATACCAATGATTTTGTAACATCTATCTGCTTATTTTGTTAAAAGATTTACAAAAAGGGTCTCCACAAACTCTGACATTGTTGACCCTATATTTTAATAAATGCTATTTGCATTATGAGTTCTTTAGAGATGATTGGTTACCTTGACAACAAATGTCTAGCCTCATTTTGAACGGGCATCATGACGAAGTGCAGAGAAGAGAGAACGTGTCAAATAACAAGCTGAGGCTTGCTGGAAACAAACCATCTCTAGCACAGTTTTATGAATAGCATTTGCAATGAAGTGGGAGAGAATTAGAGCCTGACAGAAAGTCCTTCCTCTGGACTTGCTGAATAATACATGATTGTTGAGAATTGACTAATAAATGTTTTGGAAAAGAATAAACTGATACTGCATGATGTCACCTTTTACTTGCTTTAAGTGTGCTCACTTGAAATGTTGCCAGGTCAACTTGTTTTTTGGGGGGACTTGGCTGATAAAGTGATCAGATTTCAGCGAGTTATTCAAATGAGCAAGTGCCGGTTGATATTTTTCCGGTTACATTTTGGTCTTTTCTTTTATTCAGCAAAAAGCATTTCAGATTATTTAGACTTAGGGACAGTTCATCCAAAAGTTTACATCATAATATTGTCAAGCAGCAGATGTATTACTTTTGTTTTGCCTGTATACATGCCTAAAAGTCCTTGTGTTTTATGTGTTATTGAAGATGGCCTGGATAAATTATGAGCAATTTTTCATTTTTGGCTGAATTAACCACTTTAGGGGCTAGTTTCTGTTTGTTTCTTCTGGCAAGACCTAAAAACACTAAATAGTCAAAGCTTTCTTGAACATATAAAGAGTGTGCATCTATGATACACATTGAAGCCAGGGATGGGCAAAAATATATTAAAATGTATTTTAAATAAAATACAAAATACCTCAATTTTAAGTGTGTCAAAATAAACTACAAAATACAACAGCCACAAAATGTATCGAAATAAAAAACTGTATTTTAAAAATCCTACAAAAATATTTTTAAGAAGTGAGCATGACATTTTTTCGTAAACCTTCTATCAATAAGCATATTTGATCAATTCCTTCAACATTAAACTGAGTTAGTGAAGTAAACAATGACATCAGCTTTTCTCTGAGCAAGTTTAAGTCAGCTTCTTTGCACCTCTACTGAACATGAGTAGGTATTCATAAAACTGTAACTTGTGTCTCTCTTTGATTGTAGTAGAGATTTTGTACAAATTTCATACAAAAAGTTCTCTCTTGAAGATGATCTCTTTAATCACTGTAAAAACCATTTAATGCAGATAATGAGTTGGAATATACATTTACATTACATTTACATTTAGTCATTTAGCAGACGCTTTTATCCAAACCGACTTACAAATTTGGATAAGAAAGCAATTTACACAACTATATGAGCAGCAGTGAACAAGTGCTATAGGCAAGTTTCAGGTGTGTAAAGTCTAAGAAGCAAAGCATTAGATTTTTTATTTTTTTTCAGAGAGAGTACAGTTAGTGGTATAGCCAGAGAGGCAGTTACAGATTAGGAAGAAAAGTGGAGACTAAACAGTTGAGTTTTTAGTCGTTTCTTGAAGACAGCAAGTGACTCTGTTGTTCTGATGTAGTTAGGGAGTTTATTCCACCAACTGGGCAGATTGAATGCGAGATTTCGAGAAAGTGATTTCTTCCCTCTTAGGGATGGAACCACGATATAGAATATAGTAATCTATTGATTGTGAAAATTGCCACCATCTCTTAAAAGTCTTATGCTTCAACATTTTTGCAATTGAAATCTTCAATACTCAATGTAAAATCACGATTTCTGAAATGACTAAAGTCTCCAGTTTTAGCAATTTACATAAATCGTGTTTTTTTTTTTGGTTTTTGCAATTGTACTCTTTAATACACAATATAAAACACAATATCTCAAAAAAAAAAATTAGCTAAGTAGTTTTGCTGCCATAAAACTTGAGTTGGAAGGACTAGTCTGTAGATTGGGGTATTATTAAAAATTTTTGTCTCATACTGATTAACTAAGTCAAATTTTAGAATTACCAATAAAGAGCACCTGCAGATCAGCTACTGGCATTTGAAATAGCCAATAGAGTTATGTAGGTATCACCACTGTAGGACTTTGTCATTTGTCTTATTTTCCTCTCTTATTTTGACTTGCTCCCGAATCTACCTCTGCTGTTTGTCTGTTACTTTCTTTATATGTGATGCATAATTTCCAGCCATATTCCAAGCATTGATCAACTTCTTCAATATTAATCAATTTTGTAGTCTGATCTCAAGCCTTGGCAAAAAAAAACTGCGAAAGCACCACAATTAACGGCCACATTTTATGATGTCATCATGCAGACTTCTTATAAAGTATTTTATAGTATGTTAAAAATACAAAAATTCAAGACACTAAAGTATTTTGATACAAAATATTGAGCCATTTTCATCAACCCTATCAAATATAAATTACAAAATACTGTTTTGTATTTAAAATAGGGTTGTCGTGATACCATTAATTAATCTTACGATACTATAACAGCTGAAGTATCATGATACCAAGTAATATTGCAAATTATAAAGAAAATGGTCAGAAATATTATATTTTATATTATAATGAGCCTACTTGAATTTAATTCATAATTCACTTAAGGCCAAAAAGTATAATTTGCACCTCACTTCACCTAAAGTTTATACATTCTTTTTGTTTATTTTGTAGATAACGGACCAACAAAAATACATGAAAACAAAGATCCAAGTTTTACCAAACACATTTGTTACAAAATGAGAATTTTTCCAACCAAATGAGGCTAAATGAAGTGCTAAAAATTGTTTCAATGTTTCCTGATGCTGTTTTGGGTTTTTCATCTATTTTTTCAGTCTTATCAGGTAACAATCCAAAGTAATTAAAAGTTTTACTTTGTGAGTTGTTATTTTAAAAAGATTCTTGATGTTGTTGTAGCTACTAAATCATAATAACAAGAACAGAAATGAACCGAATCAGATGCGTTCAAACTGAAGTGCTAGAAAACATGCAATAGGCTACAATAAAAGGCGCAAATTCTACACCATTTTGCAACCTTAAAGAGCTTCACAGACTATTCAAATAAAATGGTCTATTGCTGCACAAACGTGTGAGCTTTTTAGTGACTTTTCCACATGTAACATTATCTATTGTAGATAAACCAATAACGACAATACTACCGTTTACAAACTATAGTACCACCGCCAGTATTTTGGAGCCATAGTATTGCGATACCACCATAGTACCGGTAAACTGTGCAACCGTAATTTAAAATACTAATTTGAAATACATGTACTGCCCACCTCTGATTGAAACATGTACAATATAACATTTTATCCTTTTTTTATTATAAAATTTTACTTTACTCTTCCTCAGGTTGTTCCAAACAGTGAGTTTTCTCTTTCTTTGAACACAAATGCACATTTTAATTTGGCACTCACAGTATAAAAATGTACAATAAAAGTCAATGACTACCATTTATTAACATTCTTCAAAATATCTCATTTTATGTTCAACAGAAGAGAGTAAATCAAACAAGTTTGGACTAACAGCTAGGGAGGGGGCTTAAATGACGACAGAATATATATATATTTTTTTTCTTTAATAGTTATAGTAACAATAACAGTTACAGTGATAGTAATAGACTCCAGTTGTCCCTCCCTAAACTACTGAATTACACTATTAACCACCTGAAAGTGCACTGACAACTACATTTAGCCCCATGTGTGCTTAAAGCAGTGTAGTATGTAGCATGTGCACATACGTGTGTTTGTGTGGGTGTGCGTGCTACAGATTCGGCATCATGAGCTCAATCCCCTCAGAGCTTCGCCACTGTAGATGACAAACTCACAGGTTGTCATGGTTACCACAACACAGATGCCCCAGTTACGTCCAGTGCCATGAAGAGTGGCACATTCTCCATCACAGCACAAACATGCATCTTTCACTAACTCAGTGCTAATGTTGCATAAATGCTTTGATGCACATCGGACTCTTAAGAAGTGTGAAGTATCTCTGCTTCTGGAATGTGTAATTAGCTTTTGATGGTCTGGATAAATGCTAATAATTCACATTTTTATAGATCGAATGCCAACAGTAACATTGCAAAAATGTTTAGATTAATATCTGACTTTCAGGATGATGTGAATAGTCATATACATTCTCAGAAATTAAGGAACAAAACCTGTCAGTTGGAAGGTACCTTTTGGAAAAAAAAGTACACCTTTGTACATTAGGGGGCATGTGTACTTTAAAGGTCCCATGAAATGAATATAAACAACATGAGATGTTACTGTAGCTCTAAGGACATCTGTATATTGGTGTGCTACAAGACAGTGACAAAATTCACATTTAGGAGATATAAAACCATTATAGTCTAAATCAGATATGCCCAAACAGTTGGCCCTTTGTCTGGCCTGATTTGGCTCGCCAGAAGGGAAATGATTGGGAAGGGTTGGGGAATGGCTTAACAGAGACTCTGATTTCTATTTTAAAGTAGTCTTTTGTTTGTTTGTTTTATTGTTGAGCTATAAAAAAAAAAGCAAACTGAAATTAAATGTTTCAATCAAATGTTGTAAATGATAAAAATGTACATACAGTCACTAAATGAATAGGGGACAAAGCAGAAGACATCAGTGTGCTAATCAAGGCAATGGCATGTTCAGCATGACTAGTGTATTCTGCGTTGAACTCCATTGTTTAATAAATGGATTTTTTTAATGGTTTTATTGTAATAAGCTCATTAAAATAATATACATTTTCAAAAGATTATAACGCATTAGTAAATGCGGTTGAAGTTCTTTTTACTATTTATTTATAATTATTAAATAAATGAGGAAATTACCTATGGCAACTTCCTACAGTTTGCTATATTTACTTTCTGCCAACAGCTCTCATTTAAGCTTAGATTTTGGCCCATCATAAGAAAAAGTTTGGGCACCCCTGGTCAAAATGGATCAATGTTTTTTTTTTTTCACGTCACCTCATACTTCAGTTAGTCATCAAAGCTTGACAAATCAAATGATCTCTAGTATCTGACATGCCACGCCCCCTTCAAGACGCTTTTTGTTTGATTTTCATTTGATGAGCTTGAGCTCAACCACTCTCACATGCAGAGCGATGATAAAACAAAATGCTATATAGGCTGCTTTTTAAAAAGAGGAGGGGCTACTCTACATTACCCTCTCTTTATTTTTCAGTTGAGATTATGTCAAACATCAAATAAAAAATGCACATTTCAAAACACTTCATGGGACCTTTAAAGATCCATATTAATCCCTAAAAAGTACAAATGTGTATCTCATAGTACCTTAAAGATATAAAAGTGTACCCTAAAGGTAAAAAATTTGATATTTAAGGTTCCAATGTGCATGTGCGCAACAAAAGTGTCCTTTTGAAAAGGTATCTTTTTGTATCTTTATTTCTGAGAGTGTCATATTATTGCTGCATAATTTTTGACTTTACACTTTTAGAAATAAAGGTAACAAATCTGTGACTGGGGCAGTACAATTTCAAAAGGAACACTTTTGTATATAAAGAGAATAAGTAGTTCCTAAAAGATCCATATTGGTACCTTAAACAGTAGCTTAAAATACATATTAGTACTTTAAAAGTACAAAAACATACCTTTTAAAAGGGTACCATCCCAGTGATGGCTTTTGTACCTTTATTTCTATGGTGTTAAAGGAGATCCTACAATAAACACCTGTTATTTGGTTAATAGTACGTTTATTTACAATACATGATGAATAATTGTAATAGATCTAACCTGACATTTACTGTAATTTTTTACATTTTCTGAAAAAAATGTAAATAAATAAACAGGTTCTGGCATCCAGAGCTTTTGGAGTTTGTTACGCTAATAATTCATATCTTTCACCAAATGTTTCTGGTAATATTATGTAAATGTTTTGATCCACACCTTTTTTTTATGACAACAGTTATACCAGAATGAACTCTTTTATGAATAGTTCATGAATGTATACAGCTTTTTAGTGTAATCCACCGGTCCTACTGCACCCAACCCAGTTTGAGCTGGGATCGAACCGGGAATTCATTGTATGGGAGTCGGTTGCTCTAACAAGGAGGCTAAAGACTATGGCCTCTAGCATCTGTGATTAAAGCACCTTTAGAGGGTTGTTGCTAGATCAAATATGGTTGCGGCCGGAAGTTAACAAGAATTATTTCTATTATTTATAAAATTTCCCATTTATTGTATTTTATTATCGTGTACCCCCATCTCAACCCTAAACCCAACCGTCAAAGTAACGTAAAAGCAGTAGTTGTACAGAGTATTATTTATGTTATCTATTAAATTACCCAATAAATTTTATTTAGAACTGTAAAAATATTAATTATTATTATACAGTGTTATATATTGACTTCCGGCTGGTCGCGCATCCGATCTTGACTTTACCCCTTTAGAGGTCAGAGAAGTGAGGATTACCTGCATAGCACTTCGCTAGCTGGCCTCCATTACACTCACCCCCCCTAAACCTGACTCTCATCCCGAACGAGCCCCCATGTGTAACCCAGTGGTCCTACTGCACCCAACCCGGTTGATCCGGCGATTCATTGTATCGGAATATGTTGCTCTAACAAGAAGGCTAAAGACTATGGCCTCTAGCATCTGTCACTAAAGCACCTTTAAATAACAGAGGAGTGATATTCACCTGCATAGCACTTCGCTAGCTGGCCTCCATTACACTCACCCCCCTAAACTATCAAATGAAATATTTACAAAGTCCTTATAAGAGAAAAATCACAGTTTTTACCCTTTTTTCTGTAAACATTTTGTAAAGTAGCAATTAAACAAATTAAGTCAAAATTGAAATTCTGCAAACGGATAAATATGGATAAAGAAAATTTACATTTGTGAATAATTTTTACCTAATAAAATTAAAAAATTGCCTATAACTTCTTTATGTTTGTCATGAGAAAAGTAACAAATAATATCACATATGGAAAAATCAATGTTAAACTTACATTATGATGTAAAAAAGACAGATAAATCAGACCAAAACACTTTAACATGTGGCCATTTGACAAGAAGATGATCAATCGATTCGATACTTGAGTTACAGGAGACACAATTTGAATTAGGATTACCAAATTTAGATACAATCTCGTTTGTGGGGTAAATATTGTGTAACACTTTTAAATGTAATTCTTCAATTTGTTGGGAACACAAAATTTGTAAGATAAGAGCCAAGCTTTTTTGTAATTAATTTGATCTATTAGAGAACTCCAAAGAAATTTTCCCCTCAGAGTAATTCTCTTCTTTAACTGAAACACATTTCATATAATTTTATTACTACATTTTAGGCATCAATGCCTTTCAGAGTTTATCTCCAGAGGAAGTGACATCACATAGAGGAAGTCACTTCTTTTTTTATTCTTTTATTTATTTGTCTTTTATACCAAATGTAATCGAGTTGATTGTAGAGACATTGTTTTACTAAAACTTAAAATAGTACAAAAAATAGATGCCCTTTTTTCTTCGAGTTTTTTCTTTTTGTTTCTTTCTTTAACACACAAAAATATGAAAATTAGAGTAGATTATTTCATGATAGTTGAAGCTAAATGGCTCAACGGTTAGCACTGTCACCTCACAGCAAGAGTTTGCATATTCTCCCCGTGTTTGCATGGGTTTCCTCAGCGTGCTCCGGTTTCCCCCACAGTCTAAAGACGTGCGCTAAAAGTGAATTGGATGAACTAAATTAGCTACTAAATTAGTGTATTTGTAAACGAGTGTGTATGTGTATTCCCAGTACTTGGTTGCGGCTGGAAAGCCATCCGTGGTGTAAAACTGACGGCAGAATAGTTGGTGGTTCATTCCGCTGTGGTGACCTCTGATGAATAAAGATACTAAGCTGAAGGAAAATAAATGAATGAATGAAGCTAAATGTATGTGTGAGCCAGAGACAGTCAAAATTAAGTGCTTTAAGTTAATATTTGCAAGACAAAAAGTCCTTTAAAACAAATCCACATGTTATTTTAAAGATAACTTAATAAAACTAGTTTCATTAAGGTTTTTGTTTAAAAATAATAATAATAGGCTTATCTTGAAATTGCTAAATGTACCCACAATTCTGGAATCACCCAAATGCAGCATCACATTGGTCAGACATAAAACTTCACTGATGCATTTTCAGCCACAGCTCATTGATTATGGAGAGCCAATCAGAAAGCCTTGCTGAATCGCTGTGTCAAGGGAACAAATGAATGTTGGCTTATTTCATGAGAGAAAGCAACATGTGAAGGACACTGAGAGAAGGTCTGTGCTCTGAATTTGGGCTTTCAAGTGCTTCTGTCCTGTCTGTAAAATGCAGCGGGTCTCTCTGCAGACTGTAAATCTTTAATAATGTTGTTTCCTCCAGCGCCATACCTCTCACATCAGACCTTCAAATCTCATTAAAAGGCCACCCGAAGAGCTTCATTTCTTACCAGCTAAATGCTAACACGACATATTCCGCTTTAAATGTGTTTGGGCTCATCTATAAGACGGCTAGCTTACGATTTGTCAGTTCCAGTTAGCGTTGAGAGTTAGCTGGCATTTTGATTCCCAGCGGTGACGGTTCACTGCTTCTCCTCGGCACAAACTCACATCAGAGCAAATATATGTTTTTCTGCACAAATTTGAAATCAATTGATACAGCGACGTGATTTTCTAAAGAATTCTGTTGGCTATCCAACATGTTCAGCGTCAAAGCTTGGTTGCCATGGTGATAAGCACAGAAACCAAATCAGGGTCCTTGGAAGATGAGTGTTTTGTGTGTGTGTGTGTGTGTGTGTGTGTGTGTGTACATCTCTGAAAGTGCAGATACAGAGCATAAGTAATTAACCATTTGCTCTGCCCAGATCATTCTCTGGTACTGCAGGTCTTCTAAGTTAAACTATGACTCAGGCTGCAAACTTCATATCTATAATCGACTTATAGCCTAGTACAAAATACAAATGAAAACAATGATTGAACTTAATCTTATGTGTATATATGTACTTAACATGTAGCTACAGTGTACTTAAAGGTGCTGCATGTACATTTTTGACTCTTCTAAAGCATAAAAATACCATAATGTTTGCCGATATTTAAGAAACATGCTAAGTGAACATTCTTGTTTATCTGAAAAACAATGCTGAAGTCAGATATTCTGCTTTGAAAATATCTGTTACGTGCTGGAACGCCGTCTTTGTTTTGGTTCTTTAAACCCGCCCACTGCCAGTTTAGCTAATTATATTTCAGCACCCCGGGTTGCCTTGTTGGAAAACTGCATATTTCATTCATTCATTCATTCAGATAGGCTCTCAAAACATGTGTCCATGACCGAAATGCGACCTCCGGTGGACAGTAGCAGACTTCAAAATGAGACAAATTCAGTTCCACACGAGGTTATTACTTAGAAAATAATATAAATATTAGGAATGTAAACATTAGATGAGCAGGTTAACCCTGTTTCATAACAACATGCTACTTGACGAGCTTTGCAGTGTTAAGCATTTTTACTGTTTGGACCTGACGAAACATGAGAGAAATTCAAATACAGCCATTCAGAAGCACAGAATAGTGCTCTAACGGCACTCCAACGAAATGGTAAGGTTTATAATCAAATTAATACATATTCACCCTCTTTAACATTATTAAATGTACATGTTGAATCACTCATATGTGTTGGTTTGTAACAGTTCTAAAGTTCAATTTCAAATGGTTTATTTTATTTTCAAGATCTGAGGAGAACTATCTGCTGCTGCTTTCAGTAGTCTGACAATAAACATTATGTAAAATGGCATTTAAACTCACATTATTAGCATTTAACACTGAATAAAGCACATGAGGTTTACCTGAGGTGATCATTGTCAGTTTACTGTTGTTCAGCTGCAAGAAATAAAAGCTGTTTCTAATGTATTAATTCGAGGTGTTAATTAGAACAAAAATCCTTTTAATATGGAAAATCTTGCTTCTATCACGTGCCGTTGCTTTTATATAGAACATGATTTAAATCAGCCATATGCTCGACAGTCAGACTTGATCACTCCTGTTGGTCAATCTGGCAACCTGCGCTTGCTTTTGTTTTGATCCAGGAGTGCAATACCTAGTTCAACCACTGGGTGTCAAACTTACATACTGCACCACCTTTAAAGAAATAGTTCACTCACACTCAAAAAATGCTGTTTGTTCAAATTACTTCTTTAAATTGAGTTGAAACAGCACAATTCCTGAGTTTTTGGGGGACAAATTTTTTGTTTTATGTTCAATCCCCTTAAATTAGTAAAAAATTGTAAGTTAACTTTATTTCTTGATGTTGTCCCAACACAATTCAATTGCGTAGAACCCAGGACTTTTAATAGCGCAAAAAAATGAATAAAAAATAAATTTACTTGCTATTAACTCACCCTCGAGTGGCTCCAAACCATGTTTCTTTTTTCTGTTGAACACAGAAGAAGGGTTCATATTGTAATAGGATTTGATTATTTTGATAGCATATGTTAAAACACAAAAGAAGATGCTTTGAAGAAAGCTGAAAACCTGTAACCATTGACTTCCATAGACGAATAAACATATACTATGGATGTGATGTCACCTCACAGTTCACCAGCATGGACCACAGCACACTTTGAGCTAGACTTTGTTGTAGGCATGTAGGGATGAAAGGGCGGGTAAGGGAACAGTGGGATGAAGGGGAAGGGAAGTCAGAGGATAAACAGTGAACAGGTAGGTAGGTTGATCAGGCGTCCTACGATGTTGCCCAGAGACTCAGACTGGGGGTACTGTAGAGTGACTGGACCCCCCGATTCAGGAGGGAAGGTAGGGTTATAGGATTGTTATTGGGAAGCAAGGAAATAGAGGGAATGAGGGTGGGCTCAAGAGAACGAGAAGAACAGTGCTAGAGGGTTGGTCTGCCTTAAATAAGATTTAGGGAGTAGGTGATTGGTTAAGGAGACAAAGTGAGGTGTGGTTTCACTGCCGAATCTTTGCTAACGAGTTAACTCCATCAAGAAGGTCGCTGGTTCGAGGCCCGGCTTGGTCAGTTGTGTAGAGTTTGCATGTTCTCCCCGTGTTGGCATGGGTTTCCTCCGGGTGCTCTGTTTTCCCCCCAAGTCCAAAGATGTGCTGTATGTGAATTTGGTAAGCTAAATTGTCCGTAGTATGTGTGTATGTTCTGGTCTTCCAGGTAGAGGGTTGAGCATTGGGCTAACACCCCACCTCATAAAAACTAGATGTTACGAAACAGCTAAATATCAACATCGATATAAATAGCTCTGGGAGTAAGGAATTAAGTGATGAAATAATACAAATTGTATAGAAATAGAGGTTCTGCACATGCACAGTCCTCTATTTGTACATCTCTTCACAATGCATACAAAACTGCATGACCCAAAGTATTTGGTACCACTACACCCCATTATCTAAATCAAATGATGAAATAAAAACATCTTAAATCCTTTACACTGCTAAAGTGATGATAATGTATACACTGGAGTCAAGGTCAATGAATAACAGAGTGTTTTAACCAAACTTTAAAGGCACAGTTCACTCCAAAAAAAAATTGTAAAAGGAAAACATTTACCCGCTCTAGGGTCATTCCCAACCTGCATGGTTTACATTAATGAAACCATTAAGACTGCTTGCTGGGGCTGTGGATCAAAAGCAACAATGTCCTAAATAATGATCAGTCTCTTACACAGAAGTGTTTTTATGTTTCATTCACTAAAATTATGTAAAATATATAATTGAATCAGTTTATTATGGTAACAGTTAAATGCAAAGTATGCCAATTAATTAATAATACAATACGGTAATGCTTTACAATAAGGATGCATTAGTTAGTTAGTGAATATATATGAGCAACTCCAGTGTTATGGATGTGACATTTGCAGTAAGAACTCAAAACATAAATTCACATAGAAAGTACATGTTAGCATTATATTGAAACATGTTAACATTTTCCAAAACAACTAACCACAAAGTTGTGGGATCAGAAAAATATCAATCTGTAAACCTTTTTTATACTTTAAATGTGGAAAATAAAGGTGCGTTATGGATGTGACAAAAAAAGTCTTAGCTTAACTTTACAGTATACAACATACTTTGTAGAAATTCTGTCATTTAAACTGCACAACCCAAAAGAAACAATGCTAATCAAACAGATAAGAGTTGGCTTACTATAGTACAAAAATCGTTGATTTTATTTTATTTCACATTTTTGCATTTATGAGGAAAAAGTGTTGTTATGGATGTGACACTTTTCCGTTATAGATGTGACAGATGTGAAATTGCCACTTGTGTGATTTTGGTAAATAAAATATAAAATTTTGAAACATTTTGGAGTATTTTAAAGCACTGTAAAATACTTGCTTACACAACAAATGCAGAAGCAGTTTCTCTATTTTGGTGAAAACGTAATTTTTTTCATGGAAAGGTTGACATTTGCATGGAATTGCTCATATATTAACATATACAAACTATGAGCACTACATTTATTACAGTGTTCATCTTTGCTAATGTTAGTTTGTAATGTTAGCTGTACAAGTATTGTTCAGTATTAGTTTGTGTTAGTAAACGCATTAATTAATGAAACCTTATTGTAAAGTGTGACACTATTATTAATAACTATTCATTCATTAATTTTTCTTTGGCTTAGTCTATTTATTCATCAGGAGTCACCACAGTGTAATGAACTGCCAACTTATCCAGCGTATGTTTTACGCAGCGCATGCCTTTCCAGCTGCAAGCCAGTACTGGGAAACATCACTCATTCACACTCATACACTACAGCCAATTTAGTTCATCCAGTTCACCTATAGTGTATGTCTTTGGGCTGTGGGGGAAACCGGAGGACCCGGAGGAAACCCATGCGAACATGAGGAGAACATGCAAACTTCACAAAGAAATGCCAACTGACCCAGCCAGGACTCGAACCAGTGACCTTCTTGCTGTGAGGCGACAGTGCAAACCACTGAGCCACCGTGTTGACCCTATTAATAACTAATAATTATATTTTAAAGAAAATCTTCCTAAAAAATATTGACTTGCAAACTTTGCGTGATAATTCTGCCAAACAGATTTCTCAGCATCTATTTATGTGCTTAGCCAGCTATCTATTATTTAGTACAAGGAGCAAGAAATACAAACTGATTCATTTCAAACATGTTGGGTCTTGCTGTGTGTTATTTGTTGAGCTGTTTGTCTTTGTTTGTTTTCATGCAGATTATGACATTAGAAATAAAAAACTGCCAGACTGATGGAAACATTACAGCATAAAATGAAGAAAAAAAATGTTTGGTGGAACTGATCAACGTCTTAAAGGGATAGAAACCGAAAATGAGTATTTCGTCATCATTTACTCACCTTGTCATGAGCTTCTTTCTTCTGTTAAATACAAAAGAAGATATTTTGAAGGAAGCTGAAAACCAGCAGCTTGTGAAATGTGCCTCTTTTTTATGTAATAGTGTGGTTAAACTCCACCTTTGCTGAAGATCAAGACCTGCTTCTACATCTTTGCCGGTTTAGCCCCGCCCACCAGATCGCACTGCAGTAAATAATGAGGCAAAAACAGGTCTAAGCAGCAACTAATAGATCAAGATACTCAGAAGACAGCAAGATGCCGTGACATGTTAAGCTGTGAAAACATCCCCAATAGAAATAAGAATTAACTTTATTAGGAATTTATTAAGAATTAATTTGATAAAGTTTCAGTCCAAATCAGTAAGAAATTGGTCCTCTGTTTATTTTACCTCATGTAACCATTGATTTCTTGTTTTTCCTTTTATGGAACTCTATCCCCTTAAGTTGTGACATATAAAATACTGTTTCCGGGTCTATTGTGAAGTGTGACAATTTTATTTAGAACTGTTCATTCATTCATTTTCCTTTGGCTTAGTTGCTTTATTCATCAGGGGACACCACAGCGGAATGAACTGCCAACTTATCCAACATATGTTTTACTCATTTGAATTGAGAACATACTCTATTATGACCACTTTTAAGTCATATTACATATAAAGTGAATTTTTGTATAAAATCATGGTGAACAGAACAGTCCCTGGACTTGCTGCATCACTGACACCAATAATTTATCAATTTATGAAATGAATTTTTCACTTTTATGCACACAATTATACACACACAGTTGAAGTCAGAATTATTAGCCCCCCTGAATTATTAGCCCCCTGTTTATTTTTTCCTAAAATTTCTGTTTAGCGGAGAGAAGGTTTTTCAACACATTTCTAAACATAAAAGTTTTTAAAAATTATTTCTAATAACTGATTTCTTTTATCTTTGCCATGATGACAGTAAATAATATTTTACTAGATATTTTCAAGACACTTCTATACAGCTTAAAGTGACATTTAAAGGCTTAACTAGGTTAGTTAGGCAGGTTAGGGTAATTAAGCAAGTTATTGTATAACGATGGTTTGTTCTGTAGAAAAAAAATTGCTTAAAGGGGATAAAAATATTGACCTTAAAATGGTTCATAAAAAATGAAAAACTGCTTTTATTCTAGCCGAAATAAAACAAATACTAAGAAAAAATATTATCAGACATACTGTGAAAATTTTCTTTGCACTGTTAAACATCATTTGGCAAATATTTAAAAAAGAAAAGAAAATTCAAAGGGGGGCTAATAATTCTGACTTTAACTATATATATACATCATGTGATTGTGATTTTTGAAAAAGTTACATTGCTTTGTAAATGTTTATTATTACCATTTGATGAGCCTCCCCATACAGTTATAGTTTATAGCGATTGGACCCGAAAGCCGATTCGCGTGACGTCACACTTAACAAGCAGATAGTTACAGATTTCCAGCTTTCTTCACAATATCTATATCATTCAACAGAGGAAAGAAACTCAAATGTTTAAAACAAGTAAAGGCTGAGTAAAAATGACGATTTTAATTTTTGGGTGAACTATCCCTTTACTCAAAGGCTTTTTAAAGCACGCTTTCTTAACATTTTAAAGTCAATACACTCTGGTATTTAAACCGATGATATCCTTTCATTGAAATATTTTAGAGGCAGACTGACCTTTTATGAGATGGCATCTAAAAACATTTTTGCATAATTGCAATTTTAGGTTTACATTTAACCTTTGCCTTCAACCCTTGAAAAGATCATCGCCAACTCTTTTTTTTTCTCCTTCTCTGTCACACACACAAAAAACAATGACTGAATTCACTAAAAATAGCACAGTTCACATACTCTGCTCATCCAAAACGCATCCTTGAAGCCTCCATTTTGTCCATTAACTAACAAAATAATAGATGCCTGTATAATAATACACAAATCCCACCACAAGATCCTGTAAACACACAGAAATCCAAACATATTGACAATAGAGCACAATGAAGTGCTGCAGAATGAGCTCAGCTCAATCAAGCTGATTCTCAGGCAAATAAACAACAATAATAATAATAATAATAATAATAATAATAATAAAGCAAGTAATGTATGAATGCTTGAGAGCCCACCCTAATCAAAAGAATGAATAGTCTTCTGTGGGCTGCAGAAAACAAATACACTGACGAATCTACAATGCCGGATGCTTTGGTGTGTCGCATTAGGATTTGCAGTTTAGAAGTCGAGTTGCATTAATAATGAAGATTTGCGTAGTTTCCACAGCTGGTGGTAAGAGTAAGAAGTAAAGGGTTTCTATGACTACCCCCTCCGTCAAGACGAAAGAGAAAAGCGCAGCTGTCTCCTGTGCTTATCTCAGGTGTATTGCGTAGAGCTCTGCAATGTACCAGCTCTGAGCAAAAAATAAAATAAAATAATAAAAAGCTCCGCAAGACAAAAATGGAGACAGTCAAAGAAAGATTGAGGCAGAAGAGAGTGAGAAAGGTCTGACGGGGTCACTGAAGTCTTAACATTTAATACTGCTGGAATAGCTGCAATAGCAGGGAGATTCTGTAGAACAAATAGAACACTTTGCCTTTACCTTTATCCTTTTCAAGCTGTCAAAAGAACAAAATATTTATAAATAATAAATAAAAATAAGTGTCCAGATTATGCTTTGTTTCACCCCAAAAATAAAACTTTCCATTAATTTACTCACACAGACGAAAATTTAGGTGACTTTTTTCTTCCAGTTGAACATTAAAGAAGGTTTTAAGCTGAAACTGGTACTTGGTGATTCAAAAAAGCAAGTCAATGGCTTGTGGACCTTTGAAAGTAAAAAATAAATAAATACAGGCTCAACAAAATTAATATCCATGGCTCCTATTTCAAGTCTTATTTCAGTCTGATAACAACAGGATTATACATTGCATTCTCCTCCTCAGTGTCAGTATATTGTGAGCATTCATGAGCATTCTGTGCTAATAAATAAATAAAAAAAATTAAAAGCTCTGCAAAATGGAGACAGTTAACGAAAGATTGAGGCAGAAGAGAGTGAGAAAGGTCTGACGGAGTCACTGAAGTCTCAACATTTAATACTGCTGGAATAGCTGCAATAGCAGAGAGAATCTGTACAACAAATAAAACACTTTGCCTTTACCTTTATCCTTTTCAAGCTGTCAGGAGAACAGAATATTTATAAATAATAAATGAAAATAAGTGTCCAGATTATGCTTTGTTTCACCCCAATATTAAAACTTGCTGTTGCTGTTAAAACAGTTTTTTTTTTGTATTGGCGTAATATTTTTTCACAGTGTTGTTTCAATTTAGGTGTAGTAATGCTTCAAATATCTTTTGTGAGAATAAAATATCAAAACATGAATGTTCTGTTGCTATTCAGACATAAATATGTCCAATAAAATTATTTGGTGCATATACTGTTTAACTGAATAGCATTTTAATGGGTATCTTCTGTAAATATGATAAAAAAAATTAAATATGATAATTATTACTTTTGGTCAGAAAAAAATCTACAGGACACATTTGACTATGTAAAATGTTCCAAATGCAACAAAAATATAATAATAATAATAATAATAATAATAATAATAATAATAATAATAACAACAAAAATATAATAATAATAATAACAAAAATATAATAATAATAATAATAATAATAATAATAATAACAAAAATATAATAATAATAATAATAATAATAATAACAAAAAATATAATAATAATAATAATAATAATATCAAAAATATAATAATAATAATAATAATAATAACAAAAATATAATAATAATAATAATAACAAAAATATAATAATAATAATAATAATAATAATAATAATAATAACAAAAATATAATAATAAAAATAATATAATATTAATAATAATAACAAAAATATAATAATAATAATAATAATAACAAAAATATAATAATAATAATAATAATAATACCAAAAATATAATGATAATATTAATAATAGTAACAACAAAAATATAATAATAATAATAATAACAAAAATATAATAATAATAATAATAATAATAACAAAAATATAATAATAATAATAATATAATATTAATAATAATAACAAAAATATAATAATAATAATAATAAAAATATAATAATAATAATAATAACAAAAATATAATAATAATAATAATAATATAATATTAATAATAATAACAAAAAATATAATAATAATAATAATAATAATAATAATAATAATAATAATAATATAATATTAATAATAATAACAAAAATATAATAATAATAATAATAATAATAATAATAATAATAATAATAACAACACTTGTCTACTGAGTTAAAAAAAAAAAAAATCACATGACGTTTAAAATTTGTCAATTATATAAAAATCACAGGGGGGGGAAATATTATAATGAAGTGATAATATTTCACTATGTATATTTCATTTTCAATCAAATGCTCAAACGAGCCCTGAAGAAATACTCCAGTATTTGATGTGAAAAGGCTTTTGATAGTTCTCAGTGCTTTGCAGAATGTGGATCAGAGAAATGAAGAGGAATGAAGCTGTAAAAAGAGCAATGAGGCATCCAAACACACAGGGAACAGTTGCGTAATTTTGTCAAACTAATTTGGTTTATCAAAGCCTCTGCACATTTTTCATGAGACGCATCTGCTGACCGATCATTGGTGTGTAGTTTGTGTACGTCAGCAGCCTTTATATATGCTAAGTACTTTATATATACTTTATATATGCTAAGTACATACATATAGTGCATACATATGTGCTGTTATTTATTATAGATGAAGCAGGCTGATGCATATTTCATACTCAGGGCTGTTAATTGAGCTGTGCATGCAATATAAGGCAAAAAAAAAAAAAAATGCAGGTTGTGCCAACCTTGTCAAACCCTAAGGTCAGCAGACATTTCTGTCAGAGTGATGAGAGACTGAATTTTTAAGTGAAGTTTTAAAAGGGTCGCATCATATATAGGCGTACTTCATGAACATTTGTCATGAAATTAAATTCTCATGCAGCTAAAAATATACAGGTGCTGCTCCTGTCTCAGTGAAATGGCGAATGATAGAAATCTCTAAAACTAAAAAATAAAATAAAATAAAAAACTGGGCAGATTATGCTTTGTTTCACCCAAAAAATAAAACTTGCCGTTAATTTACTCACACAGACCGAAATATAGGCAACTTATTTCTTCAAGTAGAACATTTAAGAAGATTTTAAGCTGAAACTGGTACTTTGTGATTAAAAAAAAATGCAAGTTTGGCACTTTCAGAGTGTAAAAAATATATACAGGCACAACAAAATTAATATACATGGCTCCTGTTTCAAGTCTTAGTTCAGTCTGACAACAACAGGTTCATATATTGCATTTAATTGCCATCCTCTCCTCAGTGTCAGTATATTGTGTGCATTCATAAGCTCTGTGCAGTCACTTATACCTCCAGGGTGAAGCATAACACATGAATGTGAGCCCTATATTGACACTGAGAAGAAGAAACTGTTGAATAAACTTGTTATTTTTGTTTTATAACTTTTTTTACTTGTAGATTAATCCAAAATTTGCAGCCATTGCGGAGAGATCGCCTCCAGCATCATTTAAATTACATGTGAAAGCATTTAGTCTTAATAACAGAAAAATAATAACAGAAAAAGTTGTGGTGGCACCTACATGCTTTCTTAGGTTATTAAAGATGTTTTCTGTCACTATTTGTTTAGCCTGCTGTAATGCATTTAGTATAAAGCTGCACAATTAATCATTAAAAGATCGGGATCTTAATTCAAACACCCACGCAACAAATTATAAATGATGATTATTTGCATATATTTATTTATTAATGCTATAGAAATCTGCCTTAGATTGAGAAAGAGATTCGGGTTTTACCATTTTCAGTTAGTTCCAAACAATTAAATAACACAGGAGTGCTGGAATAACAGTTTATAGATCAGATGTTTATGGTAAAGATTAAAATCACTGTTTAATGCAGCTTGTAGCTCAAAATAAAAGTTGTAGCAATTACATTGTTTAAACAATAAGCGGCGACAAACATCCATAAAAATGCGCCACAGAATAATTCTCCAAAAATGATGCATCTTGTAATGAAACATGAAGTTTTTATGAGTGTGTTATTGAATCATTAATTGAAAATGAGACTAGAAATAGATATGATGTGTTGTACAAGATTATAGTGTTAGATTTACACATTTAGCGTTATCAGCACTAACAGTAACAGTAACGAAGATCATTTTTCACAGTATTAAATATTTAATTTTATTATTTTATTTAATACAGCTGGTTGTTTCTTGATTTTATTTTTATGAAAATTACAGGTTCTAAGTTCTGTTTGTTAAAACCAAAAGTGTCTTGCAGTACCGTTTTGCAATAAATAGAAAGCCAATTACATTTGTCTCCTCCTCTTTTTGTCTGAACTTGCCGGCAGTTCACCTCAAATATCTTAATTTGTGTTCAGAAGACGAACGAAGGTATCTGGTGTTTGGAACAAAATGACGGTGAGTAATTTATCATTTTAAAATTTTTGGGTGAACTAACATTTTAAATATGGTGTCTTTTGAAAATCATGGTAAAAATGTAAACTCTTTTTTTTTTTTTCCTAGACACATTCTAATGTACATTCTAAAAAAATTAAAGCTGCTTCACTATCATCATTTTGATACCTGAAAACCTTTTTCTTTATTTTTAACCTAATATATCCATGCTTATTTAAAACATGCAAAGATATCATTCATATGATCATCATAAAAACTTCATCCATCAAAAACCATCAATCGAATTGACAAATTTCTGCTCTTTAACGCAACTTTCTAATCAGCCAATCACATGGCAGCAACTCAATGCATTTAGGCATGTAGACATAGTCAAGACGATCTGCTGCAGTTCAAACCGAGCATCAGAATGGGGAAGAAAGGTGATTTAAGTGACTTTGAACGTGGCATGGTGGTTGGTGCCAGACGGACTGGTCTCAGTATTTCAGAAACTGCTGATCTACTGGGATTTTCACGCACAACCCTCTTTAGGTCAGAGAAGAATGGGCAGACTGGTTTAAGCTGATAGAAAGGCAACAGCAACTCCAATAACCACTCGTTACAACTGAAGTATACAGAAAGGCATCTCTGAACACACAACAGGTCCAACCTTGAGGCAGATGGGCTACAGCAGCAGAAGACCACACCGGGTGCCATTTCTGTCAGCTAAGAACAGGAAACTGAGGCGACAATTCGCACAGGCTCACCAAAAGTGGACAATAGAAGATTGGAAAATCATTGCCTGGTCTGACGATTCTCGATTTCTGCTGCGACATTTGGATGGTAGGGTCAGAATTTGGCATCAACAACATGAAGGCATGGATCCATCCTGCCTTGTATAAACGGTTCAGGTTGGTGGTGGTAGTGTAATGGTGTGGGGGATATTTTCTTGGCACACTTTGGGTCCATTAGTACCACAATTGAGCATTGTGTCAACGCCACAGCCTACCTGAGTATTGTTGCCAACCATGTCCATCCCTTTTTGACCACAGTGTACCCATCTTCTGATGGCTACTTTCAGCAGGATACGCACCATGTCATAAAGCACGAATCATCTCAGACTGGTTTCTTGAACATGACACTGAGTTCACTGTACTCAAATGGCCTCCACAGTCACCAGATCGCAATCCAGTAGAGCACCTTTGGGATGTGGTGGAACGGGAGATTTATATCATGGATGTGCAGCCAACAAATCTGCAGCAACTGCGTGATGCTATCAAGTCAATATGGACCAAAATCTCAGAGTAATATTTCCAGTACCTTTCTGACTCTATGCCACGAAGGATTAAAGCAGTTTTAAAGGCAAAAGGGGGTCCAACCCACAACTTGGAAGGTGCACCTAATAAAGTGGCCTTTGAGTGTATATCCATAATTTAATCAAACATTAAAATCTCCTTTTGGTTTAACCTTTAGCTCCTTCAGCAGTACTAGACTGTCAGATATCAAGCTTTACCTATAAAATGTAATAAAAATAAATAAATAAATAACAAACCTATACAATCCATTCAGAAGAAATATTTCTTTGTAAAAATGCTACAGTAAAGTCATTTCTTACTTTGTCTCCATGCGAAAGGTGAAACATTTGTGACACTTGTAACATTTCAAACGAATCTAAGCGCTGATTAAGAAAAGTTTTGACCCGAAGACCTCTTGCTTTCTTTCATAACAGAACATTCAGTGGTTTTCAATGTGATCTGCAGAGATCCAATCGACTTACCCTAACAATCGCTCCAATGCTGTATGTGGCCTTGAGTCTGTGAAAAAAAAATGCTTTTCATGGCATGGTAACCATTTTTCAATTAATTCCCCTCCACAGACATATTCAACCCAACAGCATTCATGTGAATACCAATCCGTACCCTTGTGGCCTCAGAAAGACTTTTACATAATCCTTCTAGATGCTTTGCGACAATGTAGAGGATGGAAGAATGCGATGCGGTCCTGTTTGCTGAAACTCACAGGCTCAAGGCTAAGCTTCACACTGAATACACAAAATAAAACGTTGAGTGAAAAAGCACGAATGCAGGAAATCGTGACTTTTGAGTTCATGGTAAAGCTTGGAGAGTCAAGATACGGAAAACTGAAATGATAACTCTTTAGACTAGAGAACTCATATTCACTGTTAACTAGATGCTTATTACGGAATATATTTTAATAATAATTGATGATTCTAAACCATTGCATTACTATCTATAAGCAAAAGTAGGAGATCATTTAGTGGGAAATTCTTATTATTAGTGAATGCTTTCCCTAGTCTAAAGTCAGCAATAGTTAAGTCACTATAAATTGAACATAAAATCTAATGTAATTGAAAAAGTCACTGTAAAGAAATGCTGGGTTCAACACAATCTGAGTGCGGTTTAAATTCAGAAGATGAATGAAGATCTCTGGGGTTTAACACGAAAAAACGAGGCTGAGTAATTAATCATTTAAGTTTTATTTTTTGGGTACACTCACCGCTCACTTTATAAGGTACACCTGTCCAACTCCTCGATGTGTTGCCAGATTGGACTGTTTTGAACACGACTGTGCGGGTATAAAAAGGTACAGAAAAATTGCAATGGAAAGCCCCCCAAACACCTCTATTTGTGAATTTCAGAAGACTGTGTTTTTGCGTTTTGCCGGGTTTTGGATACTTTTAGGGTTGAAATCAGTCAGCCACATCTGGCAACATTGCACATCAGCCAATCACATGGCAGCAACTTATATGGTCACGTGTCCATTTGGTCAACATGATCTGCTGCAGTTCAAACCGAGCATCAGAATGGGGCAAAAATGTGATTTAAGTGACTTTGAAAGTGGCATGGTTGGTTCAACACAAAATGCTGGGTTCAACACAATCTCTTCATGTCATCAGAACACAAATCGATTAAGTTAACTTAATATTTTTTACAATTTTAAGTTGATTGAACATAAACAATTAAGTTGTCCCAGAAAAACCCTCAAGATATGTGTTTCAGCTCATTTCAAATAAGTAATTTGAACAAACAGCACAATTTTTTTAGTATTGTAAATAAATAAAAATAAGCTTTCACAGTCCCATTTCATCTCCACTTCATTCAAGAAAAAGGGCAAATTTATCATCACAAAACTTGCATACTGAACAAAAGTTTACAACATAGGCTTATTTTGAAAACGTAGCCCTATACATTTTATTTAGCCAGAGGAACGTATACCTGCATTTCATCTTTAAAATGAATGCCTTTCCTTTTCGCACTAACAGCCGATCACTTACCTCCGTGTGGACGGCTATCCTGCAGTTACCAGATGTCCAGTGGCTCGCCGCATACGTCAGAGGATTTGAGACGCAGATTTCAGACTTTGAGAGTGGAGTTGACTATGCAGACAGAGTTGGAGTCTGGTGAAGAACGGTTCCAGAAATTCAATTTACCTTTATTGAAAGCAGGTAAGACAAAAACAAAAGCCAAAAAATAAAATAAGTAAATAACAGGCTGAAAATGTGGTAAAATCTGAAAACGTGGTAAAAATCAGGCTTCCGCGAGGGCTTTTGAAAACACTGTTGGTTATGTTTAGGGAAGGAGGCTGGTGGGAGATTGGTCGGTCAGTCAGTAAATCAGTCAACAGTGGTCTCTGGTAGATTTACGTGAGAACAGCAGGTGTAAATGGCACTCGCGAGAGAAATTTGAGATCTGAAAAAGCATACACAGCGGCCTCTGATGGAGTCGCGAAAACAAAAACTGCAAAGAAAAAAAAACATAGCTCCTGGGACGTATTTTTCGCTCTCCATAAATATATATAGGGGTACATAATCAGAATGAGCCTGGGTTGAATGTTTGGGCTGGGTGAGGATTTTAGAAATGGGGGTTTCAAGTATCAAAATAATAATATTAAAAAAAAGCTTTAATTAAAAAATAAAACAGAAGGTGAATGGAACAATTATTACACATGACATGATTTATAAAAGACACTGTTTTTACTTATTGTTTATCATATTTAATTATAAGACATATTCAATAACATTAAAAGACAAGAATGAAAAAAAAAGTTAATGCTTTATGTGTTTTATATTTAAATATGCTTTAAAAAGTAACACATTTCTTAAAAGACAAAAAAAAATTTACGTCCTCAGTTTCAGATGAGCATTCATATATTATACTAAAACGCTGAATTGCTGCTCAAGAAAGATTATTTTTATAAACATTGAAAATGGCTGATTTTCAGATTTTTTGGTTAATAGAAAGTTCAAAACAAGTGCATGTATTTGAAGTAAAAATCTTTCGTAACATTATTTAAAAGGACAGTGAATAGTGAATATTAAAAATAAATTGTATATTTACTCACTATTACTTTCAAGATGCTTCAAGCCCTTCGACTTTTTTTCCTGTTAAAAACAAAATATATACACAGATTTTAGATGACAAAAACAGAATAGTTTTCTTTTTAAGTAGTACTTTTTAAGTAAGTTGATTGCAACCAGTTTTCAGAATATCTTCTCATATTTGAAACAAATAAAGGAAGTGTAAACAATGAAAGAATTTAAAACTTTGGGAAAACAATGCAAATTCTTGGCATTTCATGCATCCTTGCAGAAAATCATTTCTTTACAAAGACATCTTTAAACATGTCCCCTAAATAAAATATGTAGAATAAAGATATGATAAATATCCATGTTTTCTCATTTTAAGCACATTTGTTCACCCCACATTAATTACTTAATTTCTAATTACTTAAGCAAAATTGTATTTCAATGACTTGTCAAATACCTATCTTTAACAAGTAATTGAAATGCTTAATAGGAAAAGCAATTACTTGATTTAACACTACTTAAAATCCCTATAAATCTCTATACAGAGGCAATAAAATTAAACTCATTATTTAGATGAGTCAAATATTGCCTTTTAATTTTTAACATCAAACTTTACATTTTTAATTTACAAATTACTTCCAATGCAATTATATGTATCATGAAACATTTTAAAAGCGATCACACCATATTTCAAAAACACTGTACCATACAGTATTGTATTATATACCATAGCGAATATTGTGTTACTGTTTAATTACGGTTTTCTTACTCAAATCATTTTTAAGCATGTGCGATGGTCTTAATAAATGTAACCTTCTTTAGCTGAAAAATAGAATTATCCTGCAAAATATATTTGTAATCTTCTCTGCATTGATTTATACAGAACTGTTGAATGTGTTTACTGTATTTAAGGCAAGTACATTATAAACAACTGTCATGACCTAAAACAAACAAGATCGCCTTGCTTAACAATAATGCCTTACTTTACAGTAATGCCTTACTTTACTTCAGAATTTCTTTTTTTAAAAGTTACTTTGTAATTCATTACACCCAACAGAACATGCGGTAGAGGTAGAGCTAAGGCTGAAAGCTGAGGATGAACACGGTGTGCAGTAGATGACAGGTGCTGCTGCGGCTCTGACGTCTGAAACGTTCCTACCATCCTCACAGCACCAGCAGGGAAAAAAAAAAACCTGAACCAACACTCTGGCCTCAAGAACGATTGAAAACAGTCCACAAATAGAGCACACCTCAAGACAAACGGGTTTCACAGCTCACTGGTCAGCTCAGTTTTCATGGAATCTTCAGGAATTTATGTTTTCATCCATTTACATCTAAACTGGTATTAATCATCTAAATAGTTTACAGCAAAACTGGAATATCGCATAAAAAACATTTGCGAATAAAATGCAGTTTACAAACAATGAGTCAATGAGAATGAAATTGGCACTTCCTGATAAACAGGCAGCAAATATTTAAAAGAAAAATGTAATTTGCAGTGGTAGAAGAATCCACTGTTGGCCATTTTTCTATGACAAATTACTTGCGCTTCAGATGAAGATGAACAAGATGAATTTTTTAGAGGAGTGAGATTATCTGGGAGGATTAATAATAATCCTGAACCACTTTAATGATGGACTTTGGCTAAAGCATTTTAGAATGACCAAAACAACATTTCAGATGTTTTACGATGTGGCTGTTCTGCTGGTTCATCGATTGATGTTATCCATTTTTTTCTAGGAAACACCTACACACTCTCTCATTCACACAATACGGTCAATCTAGTTTATCCAATTAATTTATACCACATATCATGTCATGACTGTGGGGGAAACCCAAGCCAACACAGGGAGAACATGCAAACTCCATACAGAAATGCCAACTGACATGTACAAAATACATGTACGACTCGGACACAGACCAAGCAGAAAGTACAAAATCATTTGTGTCTTTGTACAGTTTTACAGACAACTGTGTGCTAGTTTCAAGTGCCGAGCTTGTACACAGAAACTAATAACCACGCACACTGAATTAACTTTGACTGAGGCACCGGATGCGCCGCTCGAAGCCGTGACACGGCACACCAGACACTCTCTGTGGCACACTGAAACATGAAGTGTCCTGAATCGTCGCGCCACGCATTTTTGAATTCTAAACATAGGTTTCTGCAGCCTTCCGCGGCGCCCAGTCGTCGACTTGAGTGTACCCAGATAGAAACCTGTTTAGAATTCTAAAACGCATGCTAGTTAAGATCACAGGGAGCTTCTGGGATCGCGAGAAATGCAAATGGCTGAAGTATAAGGTAGACTTGATGAGAAGTACACATGTTTGCAAACCTACCTAATAATTCCGATTAGAGCGATAATGTGGAGAATATTGATCTTGTGTTGAGCCCAATGAGCCTTGCATCTAAAAATAGAGCTAGGGTGTTCCTTTAGTGATATCGCTTTGACTCACGCTGAAAATGGCGGACGTGAATCAACAAACTGAGAATATGATGACGCGCCTGTCAATCAATATTGGTGGGCGGGGGGACCGCACTCCTACGTAAAGTTGCGGTCGGTTTGAAAACCGCTCCAATTGGTCCACCGTTTTTTATGTTGTAAAATTGAAAAAAAAGCACTGGGTGTGCTTATATCACCCCAATATGACGGTCTATACACCATACATGCACATATGTCTGTCTAAACAGCTTGAAAAGTAGATTTTTTACCATAGGTGCCCTTTAAGCATTTTAATTCCAAAATGTGCATAATGTTTCTTGTCAATGATTACAGTGTCTACAGTTGGTGTAGTTATCCTGTTTCTCACAGGAGTAGATGATTAAAGATCATTCAAATTATATTATGCTGAGTGAGTTTATGTGCCTTGGGTGCATGGTTTAAGATTGTCACAGATAAAATATGACACTGAAGCCACCAGTAGTTGGCAGAAAGTCCCTGTCTTAACAAGTGATTCGTTGAATCATTCATTCAAGCGATTCGCTCAAAATGGCAGACTCTTTTAGGAATCTGAAATCACATACTATGTAGTACGTGAAAAACAGTATGTACAGTATATGCATTTAAATTCAAATTCCATTCATAACCACATTCATACAACAGAACATACTTTTAAAGTATTACAGACATAACAGTTTAAAGGGGAGGGAAATTCTGCTGTGATTTACTCCTCCACTTTTTCCAAATCTGTTTTCTTTCTTCTGCTGAACACAACTAAAGATAATCATCCACTGATATTCTTCAGAATATCTTGTTTCACGTTAAAAAGAAAGAAATTCATAACAATTTAGAGAAACTTTAGCGTAAAGAAGTAGTGAGGAAATATTAATTTCTTGGTGAACTATCCCTTTAAAGTAAGCTTAAACTCAAATGTAGTATACTGTAAAAGCAATAAGTTGACTCAAATTAAAATTGTAAGGCAACTAGTTGCAGAGCTTTTTTCATCTGACTCAAATCGAATCAAGTGCAGTCCTTGGATTAAAAGTTAAGTCAACTCAAAAAATCTGTACTGCAAGTTGACTTACGATTTTAATCAGATGAACCAACTGTCTTTACGAATAGCTCACCTTATCAACGATTCACTCTATTCATTCATTACCACAATCATTTAAGAATGAATCTTCACAGTTTTGCTCCGAGTCTGAGACACAGAGATATTGTGCTTTCATCTTGTTTAGATTATTTTTATGTTGGTAAAACAGAAAAAAAAACAATAAACATATATTTTTTGGCTTTATTTGTAGTAAAACAATTGTGATCCAAAAGTGTATATATACACTCACCGGCCATTTCACTTGGTACACCTGTCCAACTGTTTGTTATTACAAATTTTCACATGGCAGCAACTCAGTGCATTTTGGCATGTAAACATGGTCAAGACGATCTGCTGCAGTTCAAACCGCATCAGAATTGGGAAGAAAGGTGATTTAAATGACTTGAACTTGGCATGGTTGTAGGTGCCAGACGGGCTGGTCTTAGTATTTCAGAAACTGCTGATTTACTGGGATTTTCATGCACAACCATCTGGCAAATGCCTTGTTGATGCCAAAGGTCAGAGGAGAATGGCCAGACTGGTTTGAGCTGATAAAAAGGCAACAGTAACTCAAATAACCACTCGTTACAACTGAGGTATACAGAAAAGCATTTCTGAACACACAACACATCCAACTTTGAGGCAGATGGGTTACAGCAGCAGAAGACCACACTTTGTGCCACTCCTGTCAGCTAAGAACAGTAAACTGAGCCTACTGTTCAATTCGCATAGGCTCACTAAAATTGGACAATAGATGATTGGAAAAAAACGTTGCCTAGTCTGATGAGTCTCGATTTCTGCTGCAACATTCATGGTCGGGTCAGAATTTGGCATCAACAACATGAAAGCATGGCTGCATCCTGCCTTGAACCAATGGTTCAGGCTGGTGGTGGTGGTGTAATGGTGTGGGGGATATTTTGTTGGCACACTTTGGGAACATTAGAACCAATTGAGCATCGTGTCAACGCCACAGCGTACCTGAGTATTGTTGCTGACCATATCCATTCCTTTATGACCACAGTGTAGCCATTTTTAGACTTCTACTTCCAGCAGAATAACACGCCATGTCATAAAGCATGATTCATCTCAGACTGGTTTCTTGAACATGACAATAAGTTCACTGTAGTCAAATGGCCTCCACAATCACCAGAGCTCAATACAATAGAGCACTTTTGGGATGTGGTGGAATGAGAGATTCGCATCATGGACGTGCAGCCGACAAATCTGCAGCAACTGTGTGATGCTATCATGTCAACATGGACCAAAATCTCTAAGGGATATTTTTAGTACTTTGTTGAATCTATGCCATGAAGGATTAAGGCAGTTTGGAAGGAAAAAGTGGGTCCAACCTGGTACTAGTAAGGTGTACCTAATAAAGTTGCTTAATAATATTATTACTAATAATATAGATCCTAATATAAGCATATTTGGAATTTTTGAGTGAAATTTGTTTCTACATCATATATTTTTCAGCATAGAACAAACAATGCAGAAAACATTAAGTAATTGGGGAGATAAAACATGCTTATGAAAAGTGAAATTACACATAAAATCTTTCCAGATCTTGTTTTACTCTCTCACAAGCCTCTTTCAGAGAAGACCAACCATGTGAACTGGGTTCCTGTTCAAACAGAAGTCTGTGTGTGAGGGATGAGGAGCTGAGGGTACATGTATCTCCGTCATGTGTGACTGCTCCACAATCCCTCCACTAACAAGCTCAATGAACAGCAGCATCCCTCCATCGTTCATCTCTCGCTCTCTTTCTGCCACTGTTTCTAAGAAGCTCTATCTCTAACAAAGACTGAGCGCTATGGAAACAGTGAGAGTTAAATACACAGTGTGTCTTTAAGGTGAGCCGAGATGAAGGACTGTGTCGCCAGCAATGCAATCAAAGGCTTTCCGCAGAAGTTCTAGGGGTATATATAGAGTTATGGATGTAATTTTCCTCTTGGGGAAGATTGATATAATGCGTTTTAGTTTGTTGGAACAGGCAAAGGTATTTGCCACAGGTTTTACTTTATAATCATGCATTTATGTACAACCCCAGTTCTGAAATAGTTGAGACATTTGGTACAATGCAGTGAGATCAAGTATCAGTTATTTGTTAATTCTCTATAAACTTTATTACATTCTTATCAAATAAAAAGGAAAAGACTTCCACTGTTTCCACTTCCAAAATTAAATCTATTTGTTAAATAAAAACTAACTTTGATTCATTTTGATGGCTGCAACACACAGAAGCTAAATAAACATGGATCAAAAAGAAATGAAAGACAAATAATATAGAAATTCGTAAAGGAGTTCACAATAAGCAGGTAAATTGGTCATACATGAGGGATTTGTGTCTAAAAGGAGCATCTGAGTCTTTGTAAACAGTTCAACAATCACATTCCTCAATGCAAAATCATGAAGAATTTGTCTTTTTACTACCATTTTTAAACTTTGTGTGAAATCAACATTTAAAATCAAAGTTTATTTCGCTTGAGCACTTTGTTATTATTTAGGTGAACAATCAATCTATGCAAGTTAATCCACTGAAAAAAAAAATGTTTGTTTTGGAAAGCTTTAAACAAAGTCTGACCATTTCCTTCCACATTTGTAGTAGTGGTTCTTCTCTGGTGACTTCCTCACATTATTCTTAACCACGCACAACTTACTGTTAATTTGTTACAAGGAATGTGATGTGTGAAAACATTCAATATTCCACTACTCAGTTTTAAAAAAGCCGCATCTGCTCAGCAGTACTACAGAAAAACACTCACTAAATACAGTCTGCTGCGGCATCAAAAAAAGTAACTCAAGAAGAAAACTACGTCAATTCTCTGCAGTGGTTTCAAATTCTCTGGGCCAGAGCTCATCTCAGACTAGTTTCACTAGTGCATTCTCATTTTAAAATGCTGTTTTTGATTGAAAACACCCCTTGTTTTTATTGGCGTTTAACTGCACGTTTAAAGAGAATGGTCAGAAAAAGAGAAAATATCCAGTGAGTGGCAGTTCTGTAGGCGCAAATGCCTTGTTGATGCCAGAGGTCAGAGAAGAATGGCCAGACTGGTTCCAGCTGCTAGAAAAGCAACAGTAACTCAATTAACCACTCGTTACCACGGAGGCATGCAGAAGAGCATCTCTGAACACACAACATGTCCAACCCTTGAGGTGGATCGGCAACAGCAGCAGAAGACCATACTAAGTGTCACTCCTGTCAGCTAAGAACAGGAAACTGAGGCTACAATTCGCACAGGCTCACCAAAATTGGACAATAAAAGATTGGAAAAACGTTGCCTGGTAGGATGAGTCTCAATTTCTGCTGTGACATTCAGATGGTAGAGTCAGAATTTGGTGTCAAAAACATGCAAGCATGGATCCACCCTGCTTTGTATCAACGGTTCAAGCTGGTGGTGGTGGTGGTCTAACGGTGTGGGGGATATTTTCTTGGCACACTTTGGGTCCATTAGTACCAATTAAGCATCAAGTCAATGCCACAGCCTACCTGAGTATTGTTGCTGACCATGTCTATTCCTTTATGACCACAGTGTACCCATCTTCTTTTGCTAAATATATGCCATGAAGGATTAAGGCAGTTCTGAAGTCAAAAGTGGGCCCAACACGGCACTGGTGAAGTGCCTAATTAAGTGGCCGGTGAGTGTGTGTGTGTGTGTGTATGTATATATATATACACACACACACAGAATACAATTTATTTGGCCTATGAAAACACTGGAAAGTTCTTCTTTGTACTTCTGTCAATTAAATACATTTTAAGACAATTAACAAATCACAAATACTCAGTTGTATAGAATTTTACAAAAACGTAACCAACTTGTTGAAGGGGTTGTACACATGAAAAAAGTAGGATAGAATGTAATTTTACCTGTCAAAAGTCTGGATCTTGAAAAGGTGACGATACCATCACAATGGTGGTGCCAGACAGGATGCTTTTTGACAAGACGTGGAGACTGAAGGTCAACTTTAGACTTGAGAGATCTTAAGAGATTTCTTTTAATTGTTTCATTAATTTAATCGCAGTGCTAAATCACTGCACTATTATGAAAGCATATAGTCTACAACACGATGCTGAAACAGTTCACTTGTGGATTGTGACTGGGATTCAAATTGAAATGATTTGAATGAGATCAATGCAAGCAGTCTGACTGATATACAGGACCGACTCAGAATTTCATGACCATGGCATTTAGGTGTTGCGTTTCTTCCTAATGTGTCAACTCTGTGAGTCACTGCAGTTTAGGACAAAACCTTGACACAACGGAAGCACTAATAATGTTACGTGTGGCATTAGAAAACCTGAGGTATAGCGACCTCTAGTGACTAGGAAAGATAACTACGAATACCATGATTAAACTGGACGGTGAAGCAAAACACTGTTAATTTGTGGTTAGTTGCCATTATTTTACTGTGCTTACTTTACTATTATTAAAGACTATTAACTTCCAGTAGAATTTAATTTTGGGGAACATAAAACCAACAGTCCTATAATAATTCTGCAAGATAAATAAAATGACATTTGAGAAGCATCATTCTTTAATAAAATATCAATGATAAAACAAAAATGATGACTTTATTCAACAGTTCATGTAGCTCAGATGTGCCCGTGTTTTGTTTCAAACAGATGCATGCTGTTGAATAAAGGCTTTGGTATTTTTAAATACCAAATTTCAGATTGCACCTAAAATAATTAATTTGTAGTTTTTTAATTAATTTGTGAGTAATTAATAACAATTTTTTCAATTTTTGGGTTAACTAACACTTTCAGTTCAAAATAGTATAACCATTTCAGATGCACACAAAGAATGTGGATTGTCTTTGTGATTTTCCTTTAAATACAGAATGTAATTTTTTGTTGATTCTGACATGATAATAAGTACAGCATAACTCAAAAATTCTTCAAAAGCAGTGAAAAACAACCAATATCGGTCAGATAATTATTTTTTTTTACAAATTATAATTTTTTTTTAATAAATGTTTGTTATCTTTTAAAAATAATTCAAACAAAACTGAAAAAAAGCCCTGAAGTACTTACCAAATTCTGCAGTTTTTACAATATTTGATTGAAAATGTTCCTCTTCTTCTCAAAAACAGACCTGAACATATTATAAGTTGAAACAGCTGTAATTTAATTTAAACATCATATTGCTGTTTTATTTCTTTATGTACACTTAAAAATATATCACAAACAAGTCAAATAAATTTATGAAATCTATATTTCAAGTATTCTTTCTGCTCGTATGATTGTCACAAGCACACTGTAAAACACTCCTACTGCTTTCATTTTTAAGTTGAATCAAATGAACTTTTCTAGTCACCTCAAATTCAATATCAACCAAACTGACTAAAAACAATTCAAAATAAACTTTGCATAACTTAGAAAAGTTAGTCTGAACCTGATTAACTTAAAAAAATAAGTTTAAATTACATAAAAACATGGACGACACGGTAGTTTGAGTCCCAGCTAAGTCAGTTGGCGTTTATGTGTGGAGTTTGCATGTTCTCCCTGTGTTGGCGTGAGTTTCCTTCGGGTGCTCCGGTTTCCCCCACAGTCCAAAGACATGCGCTATAGGTGAATTGAAAAAAAACTGAATTGGCCGACGGGTGTGTGTGAACAAGTGTGTATGGATGTTTCCCAGTACTGGGTTGCAGCTGGAAAAGCATCCGCTGTGTGAATCATATGCTGGATAAGTTGGCAGTTCATTCCACTGTGGCGACCCCTGATTAATAAAGGGACTAAGCCGAAATTAAAATGAATGAATGAATGAATGAATGGCCGTAGTGTATGTGTGTGAATGAGTGTATATGGATGCTTCCCAGTACTGGGATGCAGCTGGAAAGGCATCCGCTGTGTAAAACATATGCTGGATAAGTTGGTGGTTCATTCCACTGTGACGACTCCTGATGAATAAAGGGACTAAGCCGAAGGAAAATGAAAGAATGAACATGAAAACATTTGTAGCCATGACTTTTTGCACTGTAAACATTGCTATAACAAAAAGTCATGGCTACAAATGTTTTTATGTTACTTTAACTTATTTTAATAAGTAAATCGGGTTTTAACTCCATTTTTAAGTTAATATTTAAGTCTTAATATTTTTTGTCAGTTTGATTTATTTAAGTTGAGATGACAAGAAAAAGTTAACTTGATTCAACTTAAAAAATTAAGGCAACAAGAATTTCTTCACAGTGTGGTATATAATTTTTTTACAGTGCAGGTGGACGTAAAAATTGCTTGTTGCTGAAAAATCCTATTGGATTGCGTCTGGACAGTGTTAAAAACTGTAAGCATGTTACAAATTCCATTATCTAGAGTAAGAAACAATACCACGTGTTTAAAAAATGTATAAAAACCTGATCAAAGACATTCATTTTAAAAGTGCACTAGCCCAAACGCTTAAAATCCCAAAAGACACGAGTTCACAAAACGCACACACAGAATGGTGAATGTTTTTTGGAATCCTCCTTTAAATCCAGCAGCTGATGTTCAGTGCACGCTCTTCTTCAGGTGGAGGACTGGTCTGAGTGTGCGGGTGTAGCGGGACACAGTGATGGATACGGTCGAGGCTGGTCCAGATTCACATAGGTGATCTGGAGGTTGATGTAATGCTCCCCGTCCAGGCCGGAGTGGATTTCCTGAACGGCCTGCACGAGTGTAGTGAAACCCGGCCTCTTCTCGGGCTCAGGATGCCAGCACTGCATCAGAACTGACCAGCTGCAATACACAATCCATAACCATTTTTTTCCTTCTTCCATTTATTGCTTTGGTTTGTAGGTGCTACCTGTAAAACTGGGTATTTCTACTCCGTTTTCAATTTTATTTTCTAACTAATGGTTTTAGTCACATAGAAATACACTAGCAGTCTTGAAAAAAGTCTGCATGAAATCAGAATTTGCTGTTTATTTTGCTAGCTCATGTTGTTTTTCTTAAAGTCAATAATTAAACTGTGCAAATGTATTCACTGAAAGAAATTTTGTTTTGATAATTTTCAATGAAAGTCTGACCATTTGCTAACACCTTTGTGAAGGTAGAGCTGGGCGATATGGCAAAAATGCAATCTCGATAATTATTTTCCATATTGAAGATATTAGATAACGATATACATTTCAATATGCATGTTGTTAATGCTTCCAGATTTAAAAGAGTACCCCATCAATGACTGAAGCCACAAAAAATTGAGAGTCCATTGAAAACCATAACATGTTTTTAGCTGATAAATTGTCGACATCTCTAATATCAACACGCTTCTAGATTCCCATTGTTGCACATTTCTGCTCTGTGATTGGCTCTTTGATCAATACAGAGTAAAAAAGTTATCATTGCTATTGACATCAATTTTTGATACAATATTGTTTATCGGCCCAGCCCTATGTGGAGGTGCTTCTGTTGACGTCAACTGCATATTAATAACCTCTCTTACCATTAGTTTGCTATGAGCGAATGAAAAGAAAGCCTACTCAATCTTCTGTTTCAGTTGCAAGTACATCAATATACTGAAATAAAAGTCTCAGCAACGTCCAGTTCACATGGACTTTGTTTTTTTCAAGAAACAGTAATTTTATAGCATTTAAAATGTATTTTTCATTTAAATATATTTCTACATTTGATTTATTTCTGTGATGGCAAAGCTGTTTTCAGCATCATTACTCAGTTTTTAGAGTCACATGATCCTTCAGAAAACATTTTAATATGTTGATCTGGTGCCTAAATATTTAGGATGGTTATTGTTTTTTTATGTTTAATATTTCTGTGGAAACTGTGATATATGTTTACAGGATTATTTGATGAATAGAACGCATGTATTGGAAATGATAATTCCTTGTCTTTGTAAAGTCTTTATAATCACTTTCAATCTTTTAAAACACCTCTACTAATAAATTGATAAATAAATATATTGAAATCTCTCTTTTTAAGTTCTTAATTCTAAACATTTAAACGGTCTTTTATTAAGAGTTCCACATCAAAAACTCTTTTCAACATTGGTAATAATAAGGAATGTTTTTGATGATTAAGGGTGCTTTCACACTAGCACTTTTGGTCCCCATCCGGGTTTGTTTGACATCAAAGTACACTACGTTTAGGTAGTGTGAACACTGCACCTGTGAACCGTACTCGAGTCCGCCTGAAAGAAGTGGTCTGGGGTACGGTTTGTGCGAACTCTGGTACGGTTCACTACTGGTATGAATGCAATCGTACCAAATGACGAAAGTGAACCGCCAAATGTACAACAAACTTTAGTTTTCATAACGCTCATTCGAGTGTGTATGTCTGTGTATCACCTATCTTGGCGTCAAACGGAACTGACCCAGTGCAAACAGTAATGATGTCTGTTTGTCTCCACCAAAAACCACTTATGCAGACATCGTGTGATGTTCTGAACGTTTTTAATATTTGTTGCGGCAGAGTGTGACTCTTGGTTTTGGTAACAAAAGCAAAAAATTTAATAAAAGCAGATTGACCGTGATATGCAACGTGATATGCGAACGTCTCCATTTTGCTGCTTTGCTTTCATCGCCGTCACCTAGCAACAGCTGTACACAAAACAGCAGCTTGATGACGCAAGCATACCGGGGTTCAGAAGGAAAAAAGACAGTGTGAACACAAACCAGACGACAAGGCGGCAAGGAGGGACAATTGAACTTGGGTTCGGTCCAGGCAACTGAACCAAGTGTGAAAGCACCCTTAATCAGCATATCAGAATGATGTCTGAAGGATTATATGACACTAAAGAAAGATGTAAAAATGCCAAATATTCAGCTTCACCAACATATGAATTATTTACATTTGAACATCTAATCAAATAGAACACTGTTATTTTATATTGTAATAATATTTTACAATTACAATACTACAGTTTGTAAATGAAAGCAGCCGTGGTGTATCTTTCAGTATTGATATTTTTTGACTGGTTAAGCTAATACATATGAATTAAAGATAAAGTTCCATGAAGAGATTTGATCAAATTCATAGTGTCAAAATTTTATTTTTGATCAGTAATATGCGTTGCTAAGAACTTAATATGGACAATTGTAAATGCTAATCTCTCAATCCTTAGTATTTAATATTTACCCTCAGATTCTAGAATAAACAGTTGTATATCTGCCAAATATTGCCCAATCCTGCCATGCGTATTTATTCAGCTTTCATAAATGTATTAATTTTAAATGCCTGAAATATCAGTGGTTGCTGAAATATGTCAGAAAAACCTCAAAAGCCCAAAGACATTCTGAGCTTGACATGATATGTACTCTTTAAAATAAAAGGCAACTAAAAAAAAAAGACTTACAGAGAATCAAAGCAATACTGCGGCTGTGGCAGTCGACGGCCTTGCATCAAATAAGGCGTGATGTCATAAGGGTCCACATCAGGATACGGACTGGCTCCTCTCGTCAACAACTCCCACATCAACACTCCATAAGACCACTACAGGGAAGAAGAGCATCTGTTTGTATGGATGCATGTTGTATAAAAAAGTTGTGTCATATTGTCAAACTGATCAAAAACATTTTTATCGCCCCCTGGTGTTGGACAGCAGAATCGCCCATAAACCTTATCCTCTGCAGGTAAACGAATACAAATTATACTTATATATAAAATTACACTTAATATATAATATTTAAACAATCTTTTGCAGTCTATTCTTCATATCTACAGTACTTACTAATAGGCTGTCTATCAAACAGAGGGAATGAAAATTTCTCTATTTGGTGCATTTATTTAAGGGTACCTATAACGCAAAATCAACTTCACTGTTTAAGTAGAACTTTGTGTAGGTTTAGTGTGTCCACAGTCACATTGGAGTGATATACACACAAAAAGTCTTCTTTTTAAAAATTTCTTGACGTTAAAATAGGATCCAAATCCCAGCGATTTTGAGGCCCACTGCAACCTGACGTAGGAGTGGAGTTTTCACAGTCCCCCGAATTGATTGACAGCTGCGTATTAACATGTCTCCTTAGTAATGCATATAAACATGTCCACAGAACAGGATTTGCAAAGAAACTGGAATTAAAAGATCTGTTCCAACTCACTGTGATCAGCTGCACCTCAAGAATGAGTTTTACAAGATTAAAACGTTTTTAAAACAGTGCATGTTTGTAAAAAATACAAGACAGTACAATCGCAGAAACGCATGTGGGAACCAGCTCATTTGCATTTAAAGGCACAGGCATCAAAACAGCTACAATGTAATCTTACTCCAAAATTGACATATTCAGCAGGGTTTAATAAATGATCTGATGGGTATTTTGAGCTGAAACAGACACATTCTGGAGACAATTGTAAAAAGGGTAAAATAGGAGCCCTTTAAACATTTTCTCTTTAAGTAACAAACATAATTACATGAAAAAAAACCTATTGAGTTCTAAACGGTGTTTGTTGAAAAGATTGTCCAATTTCAAACGTACCACATCTGATTTGGTGGTGAATTTCTGTGTCTGCAGGCTTTCTAAAGCCATCCATTTGACTGGCAGCTTCGCTTTCTTGCTGTCCTGGATGCTGTAGTATTCCTTGTCATAGACATCACGTGCCATGCCAAAGTCAGCCACTTTCACTGTAAATGACTCGTCCAGCCTACCAGAAGAGGATTAATCAAGTTTTAAGGGATTAGTTTTTCTATAAATATTGTAAAGCAAAAAATATTTTTGCTTCAATTTGTTCAGTTTGGCATTTACATACTTTCATCTGTTACTTACATACAGTTGCGTGCAGCAAGATCTCTGTGCACAAATTTCTTGTTTGCGAGATACTCCATTCCTTTGGCTACTTGAAGCCCGAAGCCAATCAGATCCTTCACTGTGGGACTCTAAACATGAATAATACATTTTCATGATTTTCAGTGAAACATTTAAGTAAGGGCACTTGATTTAACTGCAATGTTAATCAATGTATTGATGTAGCTTACACTGAGAAAGGAAGATGTGGCGGGACATTTCTAAAAACCCCTCACCATTTTAAAAACAGCTAATAAGAGTTTAATCACACCTTAGCTATAGCTGTTGAGTTACAGTTGCTTATGACAGCCACACAAAAACAGTAATGCAGAGTCTGCCCATCCTTTTCATTACTTCATCTCCTCTATATTGCTACATAATATAAAGTTTTTGGTAAAATTTAAATGAATCCGATATGTTTTTGTGGTATGCTCCAACTTGTGCATGATCCGCTTCGGTCACGAGCATTCTGTGTGCACTTCAGTGGTTTGCATGACACAAATGCAAAACCACACTTCATTCACTCCAATGGAAAGCATGAATGTACAGTGTTTTTTTAGTTTGAATCATTTATCCCCAATATAGCGATCCATGTGCCCTTCACCAGATATAAAACATTGTATAAACAAGTAACTCAGATTCAGCATCTATTAATAGTTTAAAGGGCAGGATGCTTCAGATTCTAGACACATGATATAGTGATCCTCATTCTCTGTCACATGATCCCTGTTTTGTATGTGGACTTTTACTTTGTAAGTCTATTTGGTTCCTTTTCCTGTAGTCATTTTGTAAAGTCACTGATGCTGATTGGTTGTCCACGATTGTGTCTCCAGGTGTCCTTCATTTCTTTGTTATACTTTATACAGTATTTTACCCCGTTTCCCTATGTATATTTTACAGTTGAAGTCAGAATTATTAGCCCTCCTGTTTATTTTTTTCCCAATTTCTGTTTAATGGAGAGAAGATTTTTTCAGCACATTTCTAAACATAATAGTTTTAATAACTCATCTCTAATCACTGATTTATTTTATCTTTGCCATGATGACAGTAAATAATATTTTACTAGATATTTATCAAGACACTTCTATACAGCTTAAAGTGACATTTAAAGGCTTAACTAGGTTAATTAGGTTAACTAGGCGGGTTAATATAATTAGGCAAGTTATTGTATAACGATGGTTTGTTCTGTAGACAATTGAAAAAATATATAGCTTAAAGGGGCTAATGATTTTGACCTTAAAATTGTTTTAAAAAAAAATAAAAACTGCTTTTTTCTAGCCAAAATAAAAAAAAAATAAGACTTTCTCCAGAAGAAAGAATATTATCACACATACTGTGAAAATTTCCCTGTTAAACATCATTGGGGAAATATATAAAAAAAATAAATAAATAAAAAAAAATCAATGGGGGGGCTAATAATTCTGACTTCAACTGTACATGTATCTTGGCATTTCCATCCAGCCCTTTTTAATGTGATGTCCTTAAACGTGTATGAACATAAACAAAAAAACAAAAATGCATAAAATAATGTATACGTGGTCAAATAATGCTGATTTTTAATCTTAAAAGAAACCATGCACATTGACTGTATTAACAGTATTTACAAATATTAATACAATATTCAAATTTTTTAACCTTTTGTTTACTCCAACTTTTTTTTTGTTACTTGTGCTGTTTTCCAGCCCCATTTTTACACATTAAATGGAAGAAAGATACATAATGAATGTGCTTGCTTACCCTTTCTGGAGAGCGGATGAAATGCCGGAGATCACCGTGTTTCATGTAGGGCAGGATAACCAGAGGAAGTCCATCGCTGGGAAGCACAATGCCCAAAAGAGACAGGACGTGAGGATGGTGGAAGGCCTTCATGAAGAGTCCTTCTCTTAAAAACTGCTCCACCTCCTCCAGGTCAGTGATCCCTTTCAAGAAAAAACACGTTTCATGTTGTCTTTTAAGCAGTGGTGATGATTAACTAAGAACTAATATTTTTTTTCATATTTTTAAATGCTTTATTTGTATTTTTTTACATAATTTAGCTACATAATATAATATAATATAATATATCTAATTTTATCGACCACAATTTTTAAAACAAGTGCTAAATTACTTACTATTCAGTGATTTGACTGCACAGTGGATCTCTTTGTTATCACTTTCAGTAAGATATCCATGATACACTGTTCCAAAATGACCTGAGAAAGATTTGAGATGGAACAGAAAGATGGCATGCTATTAAACCATTATTAAACCAGCTATATAAAAATCATAATGTAAAACCAGATGAATTGTCACCTTTGCCAATGATTTGTTCATGCTGGATTTTGATCTTATCGGGTGAGATTAAAACATTCTTGACCTCCTCCAGCAGATCTGGCCGGAGAGCAGACATGGAGACCTGTCGGTGCATCAGAGGAGCTGCTGCAGAGTCCATAGAGCCGGCATATGGCAGACTGGTGAATGTGGTGCCCGAGCCATGAAATGGAGAAACTGACAGACCTGCAGGTTTGTGTAGGTTGAAAAATGGATGAGTAGTACCAAGTTGAACTACATTATCTTTAAATTATAACTATTGCCAGGGTCAATATTTTAACAAAAATAATTGATGTTAGCTTGTCTCACCCCTTCTGTAGTCGCCATCAGGTGATCTGTCATAATTCTCTGCTGTAGTGCGATTTGAATGCATGGACAGTCGAACCTCAACAAGCGCAGCTGCCAATCAAACATAAGGTATTTTTTAAACATTCAAATTTACATCATTTTGCCAAGTTTTTATTTTAATAAAAAAAACATAATTATGATAGTTGATATTTCTTTCTAAAAAATTTCACTAAAGGTACAATTAAAGCAACCATTTCATGTAATATTTTAACATTTGCTTAACCCTTGTGTATGTACATTTGTGTCTTTTTCTCTACACTGTAAAAATTGCTGTAAAATTTACAGTATTACTGGTCAATTTTACAGTATTACTGCCAAAATGTACAAGTGCACTGTAAATTAACAAATTAAAACTGTGCTGTAGTTTTTCCAACACAATAGTAATTATTAACTTACAGTTCACCTGTAAATTTTACAGTATTACTGGAAACCAAACTAGCCAGTACTGTATAATATGTACTGTATAATATGTACAGTATACTTTATAACTTTTTAGTGTATAGTTTTACTGTAAAATTTACAACAATTTTACAGTAAAGCTACAGCACAGTTGTAATTACAATATTACAATTTTAGTGGCATTTTCTCAAGTTTGACCAAATACTTTGTTTTAGAGCAATCTAATTCTATGTTTATAATGATGTATAATGTAATGTGGCTGTATGAGGGTTTGTTTTGTATGTATATACTAAGAAATTTCTATGCGTTTTAGTGACCCTGCACAATAATTATCGTATACCAACATTTTTGTAATTCATAATCACAGATTTATCCAAGACTGTAATCATAATAGAAAGTGGTTTAGCATTTAATATATGCAAGATTTAGTTGTGCTTATTCCATCAATAACAACAGTGGCACTGTGTAAACCAACTTAAAGAATTAAAATCCTGAAAAATGGTACAGAATGAAGGTGGAGTCATTTGTTTGAGTTCTGAAAATATTTACATATTTACAACAGATACCTCTGTTTGGCACAAAAATGTATTAAGGGAAGAACAGACTTACCTTTCTTTTTCTTTCGCTCTTGAGCCATGGCAACATAGACGATAGCTGCTCCCACACCAACTGCAGCTAAGATGCCCAGCACCACACCCACAATTAAGTTGCTGTTCTTCATTACAACCACACCAATGTCATGCTCTTCTCTGTTCACTAAAACCTGAGAACAACAAAGTGACAGAGCAATGCATCACCAGTGAAATGCAGGGTCATCTTGAACATTTCAAAGCTGAGTTTAATAGTTTGCAGACTCTAACCTTGACTGGCGCCCCTTGGCGGGGGATAGTCAGATTTTTGGGGATCCTGCAAGTGATCTCATTGTCCAGAACTTTAGCGTTGCAATCCACACCATTAACTGTCATAATGATTTCCATGCAACCAGACACCAAAGCCAGTTTCTTGTGCTGAAATAAAAATAAAGGATGATATTTAGTGTATTATACAGTGTATTCACTTTATTCTGATCATCCACTTAAGACGTTATATGTTTTATAAGTAGCTACATGCTAATTAGCAGTCATTAGAGTATTGGCAGAATTAATTTCTGCTAATATTTGACTCTGATTGTGCCTCATCAAACATTATTGATACCACATAACCAATATTCAACTGAAGACGCACATGCAGAGAGACTTCATCCTGGCCTGGGCTGAGCTCCAGCACACGGTCCTCTGTTTCAAATGGGATGGGTTCTCCATTAGCATGGCAGGTAAAAGTCTGAGATTGGAGATCTTTGGCTCCATCCAGATCCACAGAGAGGATTCCTGTTGACTCCTCACATTCAGGGCTCATACACTCCATCTGCGTGGGATTCCCTTGACCAGAACACACCTAAAGAGATGCAGAATTCAATAAGCGATGGCATATTAACTGCTTTCAAAGGAATAGTTCATGCAAAAATAAAAATAAACTCACCATTTACTCACTCTTCAAGTGGTTTGAAATGTTTTTGAGTTTCTTTTTAACTCTAAAGATGATGTTTTGAGGAATGTTGGAAACTGGTAGCAATTGACATTCATAGTAGGAAAAAAAACACTATTGAATCAATGTTTCAAAATTCTTTAAAATATCTTCTTTTGTGTCCAAAAGAAAACAGAAATTGCTAAATGTTTGGAACTAGTGGAGGGTGAGTAAATGACAGTAGTTTCATCTTTGGGTGAACCGGCCCTTTAAAATGCCTCTTTAAAATACAAATGTGTCTTACGGTTTGCACAGGGTCTTTGTAGCCGCCTCTGTATTTAATTACGGCTTGAGAAACAGAGTCCAGATTCTGCCCGGTGATGATAATTTTTGATCCTCTTCATTATAGCAGGACCATGAAATACACAGTAAACAATTCAATCACTCTTTCACACTACTTTTATAGGTATATTTACAGATAAAAATATAAAATTGTTGACATACCTTCTAAAACCACAGTTGGGGTTCACACCGGTCACCTCAGGATTCACCCTGTAGCTGAATGTTCTTGTGGACGAAATAGTTGATCCATCAATTACAACCTTCACATTTACTTCTGAAGTCTCCTCAACACCTTCAGACCGGCAAACGATAGAAGTCCCATCGCTGGAGACGCTATGGAGAAACAACAGGAGGAAAATACTCAGAGACAAGTGCTTAAAAATTAAATACTACACTTACTACATATCTAAACCATGGTAACTTTTAAACAGTGCATTTCATAACCTGGCACAATAACCTTTCAACAGGGCAATTTCTGTCTCCAAGGCTGATTGTTCTGCTTCCACCAGCATCCAGATGCTTTCCAGACAGGGTGATCAGTGTTCCTCCAATCTTCGGTCCAAAACTTGGACTAATATCTGTGAATTCTGGAGTCTGATGGGAGATATAATATCAATTTATAACTTATCCAATTAATTATCAGAAGTACTTTTAACCCTAAGAGTCAGATTTACTTAACAAATTGGCATAAGCACCAACTATTGAAGCACGTAAAAAATTTTCAGGTGTATTAAGACTCTCCGCTTATAAATTTTGCATCAGGGAGGGAAACGCATTGGTGCAAACTCCCAGCAGACACAGGACATCAACATGATGCCAGATTGACATTGTACCATTGATGTTGCATTTTGTTTGGAAATGAAAAGCGGGTTGACACCAGAACCCCGCATCCAATCTAAAATCAACTAAATATCAACGTCTAATGATGTTACAGCTTGACGTTGTGTGGACGTTACCACTATGACGTCTATCAGACGTTGAATTTTGGTTGCCATACCTGACAAATAAAAGTCAGTATTTGACCCCAATTTGACATTGGTTTAAGATGTTGGCTCGATGTTGGATTTTGGTCACTTTTCAACACAACCTAAAATCAACCAGCGGACATCAAAATAACGTTGTCCTTAGACGCTTGCTAGACATAAAATTTTGGTCACCTGATGTCACCTAATATTGATGAATTTAACCTAATATTAACGTCTTATGACGTTGTGTGCCTGCTGGGTTGTCAGTAAATCTGGCCGCAAATCTGAATTAAACAAATAATCAAGTGAACATATTAAGGTTGAGAATGGTTTGGTAATTACAGTACCACAAAACTGAAGCCTTGTATACCAGCCTTCCCAGAGATGAAGTATCCACTTCCCACTTTTCTTTCATTCACTTGGATTGTTATGTTAACACTCTGCTGCAGGCCTGATTCCTCTCCAACAACCCTACAAACCAGCCTGAGAGAGAAATTGAAAATAATGTTCAAAACATAACATGAATGCTGCTAATGTTAAATAAAACTGAAATAGCTGAAATAAAATATAAATAAGAGAAGAAAAAACAAAGTGAAATGAAGTGTTACTGGCAAATTAATTTAAAAATAAGTTTAAGGTGAGGCAATGAAACTAAATAAATTACCACAAAATGTATAAAAGAATATTAAAAATGAATAAAATAGGAATGAAAAACTATTTTATTTCTACATAAAAAAATAATATATATATATATATATATATATATATATATATATATATATATATATATATATATATGAATAAATATATATATATATATATATGAATAAATATATATATATATATATATATGAATAAATATATATATATGAATAAATATATATATATATATATATATATATATATATATATATATATATATATATATATATATATATATATATATATATATATATATATATATATATATATATATATATATATAAATAAATAAATAAATAAATAAATAAATATATATATATATATATATATATATATATATATATATATATATATATATATATATATATATATATATGTGATCTAAGCGCCACAGGTTTCAAATTCAGATCCTGGAGGGCCGCAGCTTTGCACAGTTTAGTTTCAACCCTACTTCAACACCCTTACCAGTAGATTTTTGACAAGCCTGACAGACTCAATTACTTGATCAGGTGTATTTAATTAGGGTTGAAACTAAATTGTGCAGAGCTACATCCCTCCAGGAACTGGATTTGACACCTGTGATCTAAGCTAATGGTCACAGGTGCAGCTTGGGTATGTTCGAATCCACTTTAATGCCGCAGTCACACTAGAGTTAAAGCTTGCGAAATTCTGTCATTCAGCTCTGCGAAAAGGGGCGGGATTAAACAAGATGATTGGACATTTTTTTAAAAAGAGCGATTGGTCCATATTTAAAATTTCTGTCCAGAGAGGTCATGTTTTGATCCTCGATTGGTCTCAAGCAGTCAAGTGATGCAATTTTGTAGGTCACAGTTTAACAAGCTTGAACTTTGCAATGCAGCGAACTGCGAAACTTGTGAACTTGTGACGCACGAACTTATGTTTCCGGTCAGACGCATTCGCGTGCGTATGAATGGAAGTCTATGGGAAGAAAAGTCCAGTGTGACCGTAGCTTAATAATAAAAAAAAATAGCCAAGAATGGACCCAAACACACCTCATTTTCAGAACATAACACCAATGGGTGCACAAATGGACACATGTGCATTTGTTATTTAAAAGGGTAATGACAAGATCCAAAATGTGTTACTTACAAAGAGCTACTGGTTTTCTCTGGTATAACTGTACAGTTGCTGTTTCCCACTCTGACCTCATGAGACATTTGAGTGATAGAAGGACGGGACGCTGACTGGAAATTCCAGCCGCAAAGAATAAGTTCACTCGTCCCATTTGAGGGCACCGTCCTGGGGAAAAACTATAACAGTGCAAAAAAGTAGTAAATACAAATGAAACATTAATTCAGCTTCATTTCAGTATTTCGGAGAGAAAACTAACCACCTAGAAATGCCTAGCACATTATTATTTTACTATAAAACATAGCTTTGAATTAACATTTTCTCAATTGTTTTCCTAGTTTTGGTGACATTTTTGTACTGAAATGGGAAAAATAGTGCAAACAGCAACATTCCATTTGGTGTCAGACAGAGGTGAGAGTCCAGCAGATACTGCAGTTGTTAACACAGCCCTGCCCTTATATGACTACAATGACTTTGAAGCGGCCCTTATATTATCATACACTCACTATATATAATGGGAAATGCAAACTTAATAGACAGACAGCGTTTACGGTCACCTTTATTGCCCAATTTTCATCATACTCCACTGTCAAGGCATTACCTGGGTGATAACAGGAGGGCAGGAGTCGCCGCTCCACTGATCTTCACACTGATGCTGTTGGGAACAGACTTCACCACACCAGCCGCATCCCATAAACCTTGGGGCCGCTAAACACGCTGAACAGTTGAGGAAATGGGTACAGCCTGGGCCTCTGGGAGACACGTTTATCAGCTGTAAACACAAGATTAAAAGACAAAGATTAGACAGGTAAAAACAGATGCAGATGAAAAGTGACTTTCAGTCCAAGAATGATTGATTTTTAAACCTATACTTATATTTTTTATACTTAAGATTTTTACAGTGAGAAATGTTTATACAAGAGTGATTTTTCTTGTTGTTTACAATTGTTTTTAACTATGCAGTGATCAAATGTGAACAAAGACATGAGAAATCTTAACCTGACTTATTTTTGTTCAAGAAATATATGAAAATTGATGCATATTTCATAAAAATGGCTCATTTTATGATTCAAACATTACATTTTGGAACACTCGTAATACAAAAATATGTTTGCGATTCATAATGTAATCAAGCATGGAAGTATGGTGATGACTGCTAGTTTGTTTTTCACTCATTGACCTGCAGTGTCTTGCCTTAAACCTTCAGTTCACTGCCGACAGAAATTACACAGAGTAAAAGTGCATACCTTGTTTCCAACAACAAAGAGCAGAGATTCTAATGAAGAGTGAATGGCGGCTATCCGTGACACTTTCTGTGCATCTTCAACAAGAGAGTAGTTGGCAAACACTACAGGGATTGATCTGCTCAGAATGATCTGAAAAGTAGAAGACTTTTTGTCAGTCAAGAGTCAGAAATACACATACAGATTAATGACAGGATCACAGTTAAACAAATATGATATATATAAGTTTGCCCTTATAAAGGCAATATCCGTTTATAGTAGGATAACCATCAAAATACAGAGCCAACAAAAATTCAGTCAATGACCAAATTTGGAAAATGACTTGAGGAAAAAATGCGACTTTATACACACTTTTTAACATCTGGAAAAGAGATAAATCAAATCGGAATAACCTCAGATATGTGGTTGCAGATGTTTAGAATGACTGAAATGAATGATTGGCCTCTGAAACATCCCTAAAAAGGCTTTTAACACTTACAAAAGTCTATTAATCCCAAAATTCTGCATCTAAATATAAATCCATATGAATTGAGCAGTTAATTTTCAGAAGACACATGATCCCTTTATATGATAAACTTATGTAATTTATGCTTCTATTCATTTTCTTTCTCGTTACTTCATAATGTATAACTTTTCATATTTTTAGCTTGAAACTTTCTACATGGACCATAGTAAAGCTCTTTCCAATGATACCTAATTTATGTTTATAGTTCACTGGGGTCAAGAACTGTAACTATTTAAAGTTAGGTACAGGTGCAAATCCCCAAAAGTGAGTGCTGGCTAACAGATTAAAACACTGATCATTCAACAATGTTTACTATATGCTATAAATTTGGTCATGGAAGTGTAAGCATGCTTCACATGCAAGAACCAATTAGGTTTATTATTATTGCATGCCACATGGCACATTTGAGCTTCTGAAAGAATCATGTCTCTTGAGAAAACATAAAACTGCTTGGATTTATTGTTAAGTATTTGTATCTTTTAACAAACTTTTTTTAAGCATTAGATTACTTAGTGAATTGACAATGAATCCAGGTAGATTAATCTATCAGGTTTCAATAAACCTATTCATTTGTGATCCAAAGATGAACAAAGTGTCTTACAGATTTAAAACAACACACAGGTGAGTAAATAGAGTAAAACTGAATTCAAATCAGGGTGAAATATGACCCTATACACTTTTTCTATAATATTTGAAAACAAACTTGTTTCTACATGAATGAGTGATGCTCTAATAACCTGCAGAAGTCTTCCGTGATCCGTGCCGATGTGAGCCACAGTCTTGGTGTCAATGGTGGAGACCAGAATAGAGGTGAAGAGCACATTGCTCATCTGCCCATTGAAGAAGTCCACTCTGTAGTAAGGCTTTGACACCATAGTGGGAGTAGTTTTGCAAGTCAAACTGTCTGAATTCTGAACAAATGAAACAAAACATTTAACTGAATGTGTTTTACGAATCAATCATTTATGTGTTGTTTTGTGCTGCATTGAAAAAAACAGATATAAAAAAAATCACTTTTGACACAATGTAACTGGCAATATCAACAATTACATCAACATACACTTTACATTTATATAACTGAAGCTATAATTGAGCCATTTTAAAAACACACATTTTTACTTGTCAACATTTTTTATTTACTTTTTTGCTGACCTCAAAAGGGGGACACAAAAAACTCCACCTCAGCAGTAATTTCAAAGAAAAGGAAGCAACAATTTGCACACAGAAGGTTCCAAACACCATCTGGCAGTAATAAATGATTTCCTGCCACAAAAGCTTGAACCCTTGTACCAAATTAGCATTTGTGAGATAGGTGCACTCTGTCGAGATTTAATCTATATTGCATTGGAGATTAATGAAGTTAGGTTGTCATATTTTAAAGACTTTAAAAAGTTTTCATGCACCTTAATAAAAGTGTTACACACTGTAAAAAAATGCTGGGCTCCACACAATCTATTTGTGCTGGGACAACATGAAGAAATTAAGTTAACTTATTAGTTTTTGCAAATTTAAGTGAATTGAACATGAAGCAATTACAGTTAGTTGTCCCCTTTAAAAAAAATCAAAAATTGTGTTTTTTTTAGCTTATTTTAAATAAGTGGTTCGAACAAACAACAGAAGTAGTTTTCTAGAGTGCATGCTGTACAATGTATGCAGCTTTCCAATTTCTTGAAAGTTGCATGATAACTTTTGTGAAATCTTGACCTCCATCTTGGAGCTGCCTTCATAAAAGCAATCATGTGTGATGGCATGTTTATCAGCTTATTCATCAGAATCTGTCTTTGGAATAAAACAATTTTTAATATTAAAAATAATTGTTAATGTAACTATAATTATTCTCATTTGCATAGTGATTAGCAGACATAAAAGCATATTAAATGTATGTGCTGTAAAATGTGGAGTTGAACATTTTAAATAACTCTGAAAAAATTATATCTCAGATTATGCAATGAAATATAATACTTTGAACCAACTTTTAAAAACTACTGTAATTTGTAACAGCTAAAATGTTTAGACTTTATTAAACTTAATTTACTTTGGTTCAAACTTGAAAATTAGATTTTATTGAAATCAAAAATATTTACTGTGGTCAAGAAAAAAAATTATTACCAAAGTCCCAAAGTAAAAATACTTTTTTTTTTTTTACTTTGGTACAACATAGATTTTTTTATATTTTTATTAGCTTTTTTACCCTTGGATCAAAGTATAATTTTGCTTTGAACCAACCTAAAACAATTACCGTAATTTGTTACAGCCAATATGATAAATTTCCCTCAAATTATACAATAGTTCTGACTTGGATGGACTAAAGTAAAAATACAACTTTGAGAAAAACTAATGCTTTCATTTTTTCCTTTTTTTTTTTTTTTGCAAGTGGAATAAAACAGGTAAACATCAGAAACCATTTATTCACTCAATCCAATACAAAAATATTGGATGAAAGACACATTATATACTTTAAATGAAATACACATTATATACTTTAAGACACATTAGTTTCACTTTTTTTAGTGTGTGTTCGGTCATTATTTGTAACCGGCTATTGTTTTTTCAGTCGGGCTACCAAAATCTCTACCGTGCCTAGCAGTAGCCCAACTGAAAAAAACAATAGCCCCAGGATGTCAGGCTACCAGATTTTGCGAGCCGAGCCCTGTAATTAAAAGATTCTTAATCTAAACATGCCTGACCAGATTTTTGTACTATTAAAAGGGAAACCACAAAAACAATATATGCGAGTAAAACAGTGTGAACCCTCCAGACATTATTTACAACGGACATATTTTATAACATATTAAAACTTAAACTACTGGACATCTGCACCATAAATCATGTTTTATATCAGCCACCCTTCTCGTTATCTCCATTCCTATTGGTTAAAAGCAAACAGTTGACGTCACTATTAAATATCCTGCCAGTGCATACTTTCTTGAATTCATCAGCTTTGACTCATTGCCTATTTAAGATCCTGAGAGATAAGGCTAAACTCAGCACAAACGTCTGCCATACAAAGTTTTCAGTCTACCAGTAAGGTATCGAGTGATGTATTACAGGTCATGTTTGAGCTTGTATTGGCTGGTATCTACAAAACAAAAAGTGACTTCACAAATCCAACAACAAAATAGAGACTACTCTGAGCAAGTGCAGGTCCACGGTCAAGTTTAAACGAAAATCAAATGTTTGTATGACTCATTTCCTGAAGCAAGCTTCGCTTAGCATGAATTATTTTATGGCCCACTCCTTTTAAGGTACAGGTTGTGTATTATAAACTAGACCGAATCCATAAAACCCTCTGACTAAAAACTAGATGAGGACAGGTGCAAACATAAAATGGCAGTAGACCATTTCAGAAGATTCCATTCAGGCTTTTTTGTAAATCCAAATTGTCTTTCAAGTTGAAAATCATTTTAAATAAATGTAATGTATCAATAAGGTTGATGTGCATTACATTTACATTTAGTCATTTGGCAGATGCTTTCAAAGCAACTTACAACTGAGGAGACAATCAGCAAATCAACACGAAGAGGCAGTACGGACATGATGTGCTAATTATATACGGAACAGCTCAGAGAATTAAAAGCTAGAGTAAAAGAGTGTTTTGGGGATTTTTTTTGAGAGAGAGGGGAGTGAAGTGTGTTTCTACAGGTGGTTTGTCAAACCCACTCACCTGTGTGATGCACACTTCATAAATGCATGGTGATTTTTGTGTGTGTCTGACAACATGTCTGGTGCATATGAGCAAAAACTGGTGCAGTGTCAGTTAGATGACAAAGTGTGTGTTCTACAAGTGGTTTGTAAAGCCCACTCACCTCACATCAGGCACATTCAGTTTGAGTTGTTGTGTGGTGAGGAGGGATGTAATGTTGCTAGAATTGACACAGAACTGTTGCATATAAATATAGTAGCCCTACCATATGTACAAAATGTAATGTTTTATTGTAAATAAATTTTAAACTAATTTCATCTGATGTTTTGTTTTGTACAAAAATAAAAATGTGTGGGATGGTTTGATCATTAAGTGTGGGATGTGCCAGATGTTAAAAAAAATGTCATCCTGAAGATAACCAGGACCCGCAGTTTTCTTTAGTGGGATATTGCATTTAAACAATCAGATACACACAGAATTAGTACATAATTTCTGAATTTACGTTAACATTGTTGGTTATGTTTTAAGTGATAAAAAATGAGCACAATAAAACCGAGAGAATTTTTCACTGCTCTTTACTGGATAACTATGGATATCTACAGTGCTCAGTATAGAGGAGTACACCACTTTTGAAAATGAATTCATATGGTTTTTTTTAAACAGTTTTTTGTCGGGATTTTCACCCTTATTGTGATAGCACAGTGGAGATTTACAGACGGGAAAGTGTGGGGAGTAGATATAGGGGAAGAATCAGCAAAGGATCTCGAGCCGGAAATCAAACTTGGGTCACCATGAGCACCTTGATGCTATGTATCAACGCACAAACTTTTAGGCTATCGGCACCGACGAAAATGTTTATTTAAAAAAACTTAAGATCAAAGTACAAAAGTTATTACACCCAAGTAATATGTTGGGAGAAAATATTAAATATTTTTTAATAACACAGGAACAGTCTAGAGAATTTTTGAAATAACTTGCTTGTGTGTATTATCTTTCTATTCCTCAAATTGTTAGGTGACCAAACTCTTATTTTAATGGATATAACTGTTTCATAAATGTTTTTGTTTAAATATTCACTGAGAAATGGATAAAAATATTCTGCTAAAATTCATTGCCTAGTTGGCGCAATAGCCCAGTGGTTAGTGCGTCGACATATAGTACACCAGTGCTCTGGTCTTGAGTTCGCATCCCGGCTCGTGGACGTTTCCTGATCCTACCCCCTTTCTCTCCCACTTCACTTCCTGTAAACCAACTGTCCTGTCAAATAAAAGCAAAAATGCCAAAAATAAGTATAAAAAAAAGGGTACGAAATTCCTTGTCTGAATGTTGTGCAATAAAATCGTTTAATGCAATTTTTCAGTTTCGATCATTATTCAAAATAATTGTGCTACCATCAAACATTAGTAGTAACCATAGCAACTGCAGTGACAGACTCATCTCACAAATATGCGAACAAATTTGTGAAGAGGTAGCTCATACGTGTTACTATGAGCTATTAGATATGCCTGTGCCATTTACATGCAAGTACATGATCTCTCTCTCTCTCTCTGTCTGCCTGTGACTGATTCAAAGTGGGACTAGGAGATCAAATATGTCATAACTGATGAAAATTTTATCAGAAATTGCACTGCAAAGAGCAAAACTAATTTTAACTTAAGTCTGTAACTTGGAATTTGACCACAAAATAAGCAACTCTTCAAATTGGACAGAAAATCTGATGTGCTCAGTGATGTCATAAAATCAGTGATCAATATTAATAAAAGTCATAGTCTGATGTTTTAAATGCAAGTATCTATTTAATGAACGGTTTGAGAGCTCTCACGTTCACCAAATAGAGTGCCCACCAGACATACTAGAGGACACTCAACACATCACAGCTGTCACTGAACTGGACTACAAATCCCATTATGCCCTGCAGTCACACACCAGTTCCAGGTCACGTCTTGATTACACACACCCAGCTGAAGCACATCATGACTGGTGGCATGGACTATATACACAACTCTCACACACACATCTTGGCTTGTTACTTGAGTGTGCATTATGTAAATGTTTCTTGTACAAGCTAGCCCTTGTTTATTTCACTGTTTATGTTTGTTTTGCTGACTGCCTCCACGAATCGCCAGTTGAATCGACCACTCTTTGAATTATCTACATGCTACTGTCTGTCCCTGTTTGAACCATGCCTGCCTGACCCTTGTTGTCAACCTCCTTCATTACAAAAGCACACTAGATCATAGATAATCATAATGGTAAAACACATAATAAAAGCCAAAAACCTTTTGGTTTCACTGTAACTTTAATTGTTTTTTTTTTAAATTGCCAGCAGTATAATTTACAAACTCACCTCAACTGGGCACATTTCACAGGGCTGGAAATGGCACAATCCCCTTGAGATCTGCTCTGTTGAACTTGAACAGCAGGCATCTACCCCCTTTTCAATGGCACTGTTCACATAGTCCAATGGAAAAGCGCACAAGGCAGACTGTCTCATTGGACTGCCCTTTTGATCCGTCACAGCGAACACTCCATACAGTATCGGGCTGTCTATCCTCACTCCCAGATCATCAGCCAGCTCTTTGCCTGCTGTACTGAAGTGAGCAGCTTGAACCGAATTGTAAACAACATCCCTGAAACTCCTTCTCCTGCGTTTAGGCTCGAAGCGGCACTCCAGAATGATTTCCCTGTACATCCAAAGCTCGCTGTCCTTAATCGGCAGACGCCCGAGATGAGTCTGCAACTTCGCATTTGGTTTCATTAGACTCTCCCATTGCACAGATAAGAAATAAACATATTCCGTTGTGGAAAATGTATAGATGTAGTCAATGGTAAATATATCCCGAAATTTGGGAAGAACAGTCAGATACTTCACATCGGCATGGAAACCATTTTCTGTGTTAAGCAAGCGACGGATAGAAAGTGAGTGTTTGCCAAAAGACCCAGCAATGGTGCTGTTGACGGTGGCTGCTGTGAAGAAGTATGTTGAATAACCATCATCAACCACAGTGACCTTCGTTCCCAGAGGACTGGCCACGCAGTCAGGACAATCCGAGGGTGAGTTGGCTTCTTTATTGAAAAAAAATTCGGGGCTAGAGGTTATATTGCCTTTATTAAGTTCAAGCTTGTTACAGACTCCATACTGGGTGCTCCCACAGATGTACAGGAAGTCCAGATGCTGCTGAGGCTCCAAAACAAGAACTTGGTTATCAGTGTCCAATGATGTTCCCGGTTCGTTCTCAATATCACAGTTACATGTCTGGCAGTCTGGACTGCCAACTGGTCCTGTTTTTAACTCCCATAGTTTGGTGAGATTTTTGTCCAAGGCTTCAACCACGTTTTGAGAGGCCACATAAATTTCATCAAAATATTCATTAAAAACTATGTTCTGTATGGCGTTAGTGGTTTGGAAAAAGGAGACTGGGTAGGTCACAGAAAAGTTTACATTCATTTGTGGGATAGCAGGGCATGTTTTTTGGGCACAGGTCAGATGTATCTGCAACCAGACACATGTTAACAAGGTCTTTGGGCTGATGAACATCTCCACTGTCCTGATGTCACTGCTTTACTGCTAACACATGATGAAGATAACCAGAACCTTTGAATAAAAAAAGACAGTGAATGTTAGACGAGCATGTGCACTGTGAAAATGCTTTCAACTTTATGAGAACAACATGCATTCCATCTCTTTACAGTCTCTTGGCTAAAGGACGGCTAAAGATGAGTAAAACTAAAATGAGAGTTTAGATACAGTTATGGTCCCTAAAATGTTGTATTATATTGTAAGTTCTCACTATTAGGCATGGCGCGATAACCATTTTCAAGACATACTGTGGTTTGGAAAAGTCAAGGTTTTAAAACTGGCAAATATTTTTGCGATACCCTTCCTAAGGTAGATGTAAGATTTTGTTTTACATTTCTTTTTTTAGGTTAACAGTATCTCCAGCAGAAAATATATCCAAAGATTTCAAATACTCAAACTACTGTAATTGAGTAGTTTTTCTCAGAAATAGTAATTTACTAAGTAGTTTAAAAAATGTACTTTTACTTTCACTTGAGTACATTTTTAGTGCTGTATCTGTACTTTCACTCCACTATTTTTCTTCAGCCTGCAGTCTTTACTTAATTTTTTTTTCTTGTCTATGGGGATTAGAAAAATCTGTCCTGCGATTCCAGTCCAATCAAATTTTAATAATAATTTTGCACCCTAATGAACAATTTGAAGACATGTTTGGAAAGTGTCCAAGAAGATGTCCAAAATCTTTACAATCACCCAGAGACTGCATGTCACTGATAGGACGACGGATGCCTACTGTATGTTCTCTGAAATCGTCAAATGGCCTTAAACAATCACTAAATGCAGGAAAAAAGGTTTACAGACACATAAACGCACAAACTGCATGTAAAAGCATCAACCTTTCAGTGTAATACTCCTCACTACTCTTGAGTACTTTTAAAAGGACAACTTTTACTCATACTTTAAGTAATATTTATAGTTTTACTCGCACTACATTTTGGGCAAGTAGTGGCACTTTTACTTGAGTATGATTTTTCAGTTTGACCACTGAGTATTTCACAGTTATCAGAGTTTTAGTAGACTGCATTTAAATGTATAGATTCTGCAGCTTCACTCCAAAGAGACTTCAGTGTTCACATTTTATAAGTTCCACTAAAGCTTTATGAACATTGGTCTTTATCCATCTCTTTTATGAAAAACAAAATACTTGAAGGTTTTCCAAATATGTGATATTTACTTAATATTTATGCGGAAACTATAGTCACTAGGCGGAATTCTGCGAGCTAATGAATGACTAAATTACGCAATATATTGCTTTTGGAATATATTTGTAATGTAGGCTTTAAGAGAAAAAACAACCTGTAAACAAACTAATTGGTGTCAACCAAATAGTTGATATGCATGGTTACGCGCAATATGTACTGATAAACAAACATTACAGTGAGTAACCACATTTGATTTTCACTTTGTCACGAAATACCATTATATATAGACGTACATGCTTAAATGTTTAATAAAATGTGACGTGTGTCGCGGACATGTTAAAGTAAATGGATAAAATTATAAAACGTGTGCGTGCGTGAACTTACCTGAGGCTCACCTGTGGCCTTTTATCTCCTTCTCCAATGAAGTCCAATGAACAGTCAGCGAGAGTCCTCAAACGTCAATTACAGTAACTCCACAGAAAACGGTAACAGAGATTGTACTTATTTAGCCTACCTGTTGTTGGAACTCATGAAATTTGCTTTTTGCGAGTTTCCTCGTACTGGACGGTTTCGACTTCTCGCATTAGCATGAGAGAGAGAGAAAACACGGTCAAACCCCCATTCACAGAACACGCCTAAGCACCTCATAAGGAAGTGATGTTGCACAATCTTTCCCCAACCTAAACATCTCCTCAGGGATTGGAATAAAAATTAAGACTTGTACTCCCCTTTTTCTTATATAAACAGCATTTAAGCCTATATTACATGAAGGTCTACCAACAACGTTTGGCTTGTGTCTTTCTGTGAAAAAAAAGTTTTTAATATTGTTTACGGAATGTTTGTGTGTATTCTGTGAGTTATTCGGGGGTGAGGGGAAAACTATTACGTCAGCATTTATTGTGATGCATAATGCTTACATCACACACAACAGACACTTTACGTAGATGTCAGGAGGATAAATGGAAATAAGCAGCTGTCGCAAACTTGTAGAACAGCTGTGTGAGCAGGAGGGAGGGAAAATGAGTAATTTGCTGTAGCGTGTTTTGGGTGCATCATCTGATGTTGTTACATGAGTGAGTGACATGTAGACAGAAATAACAAGTGATGTAATTATGGAGTTACAGAATAAGCTCTCTACATCAGACCAAACTATGAGTAATTGTTTATTCTAAAATATTTGGACCCAAAACGAATTTAGTTGCCATAAATTGACTGAATATACAAATGTGTTTTATTAATATGTAATACATTGCTCAGCATAAATGAATACACCCCATTTTAAAAATGTATATTTGTATCAATTTCTTAGTAATTATAGGTAATATTTTGGTGCCTTTAAACAAAACGGATTTATTAAACAAATATATTTATTAAAATAATATTTTAGTCACCAAATTTAGAAATAGAAAGATAATAAAATTAAATTCCAGCAAAATATTGCAAAAAAAAACAAAAAACTAAATTTTATATATATTTTTGCTTCTCTTGATTTTTCCTCTTTTTTAACATTTGTATTTAATATTTTTCTATAACATATAAATTTGGGTGTACTAGTTTTTGGACCGTTATCGTAAGTTAATTTGTAAGATTAGCTCCAGATCTGGCTTCAGTACTGACTAATCTAATGTATAAGCACAAATATATCACTGTAAAGCCTCCTATAGAAAATATTCAGTAAAAAATAGATTTGTGAGGGGTGTACTCATATATGCTGAGCATTGTATTTAGTAATTGTTTTATGTGTGTATTTACTACATAACTCAGAGAAGACTCAAGACAACATTTAATAAACTGTAATTTTTTGCCACATTAACATCTTGATGAGTTGCGTTTTAGTATTTTCAATCTTTCTCTATTTTTTATTATACTTAGCCTGAAAGGTCCAACTGAGATACAATATCTCTGGTCAAGTAGATAAATATCACAACACACAGACACACAAAAATGCTTAAAAATATATTTTTATTATTGATATTATATTATAAAATATCTTTATTTTATTTTATTAACTATGTTATTTAAAAAAGTCATAATTCAAATGTGTATATTAAAATTACGGTTTGGAATACAGAATCCACATGGTGGCGCCACAACTGTACATTTAAACTAAAGTTATTACAGGCCCTTAAGCAGCCTGCTGAAAGTGCTTCTATTTTTCTCAAAAAGTGAACTTTTTGCAGTTATTCGGCTAGTTTTCTATTTAATTGTGAGATTTAAATATTGCATTTGTGTGACATTTTAAGCACAATTTTTTTAGCTGAATTAGCTTGTCAGATGGTCATCATAACCACATTTTTTGATGTAGCAAAAATATTTACTAAAGATTTTGAATTTTTTTGGTTTTTGGAAAAAAAAAAAAAATAAATAAAAAAAAATATATATATATATATATATATATATATATATATATATATATATATATATATATATATATATATATATATATTAAATACAAATGTATTATTATTACATCATATATCAATTGAAAAAAAAATAGCTTTAAATTAAAAACTGTATCCTATTGTCATTCATTAGGCAAATAACAAACTGGCCAGCACATTCAACTTTCCTCAGTTAGAAAAATTTAAATTGTAAACTTAATAATAATAATAATTTACATTTTCTAGCCTCTTTTGTAAAAAGGTACATTAGAAAATTTATGGAAGATTGTATGTTTTCTTGCACAGCTGGATGTTGGACTCATGAAATATTTTTGTTAGCATAGGCCAAAACTGATTAGCTGGATTCGGCTTGGTCTTAAAGCCTTCTTCGATGAGTTATTTTCACTATTTTCACTGTTTAAACAAACTCCACACAGAAATGCCAACTGACAGCCGAGACTCGAACCAGCGACAATCGGCCACAGTGCTAACCACTGCGCCACCGCGCCACTCCTGACATTTTAAATTTTAATTTAAAATATATAATATATATTTATATATATATTTTTTTAATTTAGAGCATTTTATATCCATAAGTTTAAACAGGTTTTCAGACATGCTCATATTCACTTTTAGACAACACAACACTAATATTCTATTTCAGAAGAGATACAAAATCCATATTTGGGGAATAACCCATGATTTCCAAGCACAGTAAATGAAAACATTTGTTGGAATTGTTGAAATTTGGAAGAAATGTTATCAGTCCTTTAATGTAATGCCACTGTAGATGCTGCTGTAAATTAATTATAGTTACACATGTAATACAATAAAGTTACATGGACATTACACTTAACTTTTATACTTTCGTAAAGAGAAATCTGTGAAGTTACCAAGAAACTTACTTTTTCTATTCAGTCCAGCAGTTCACAACAACCCAGCCTGTTATTAAACAGTCCATTTCGGACAGCCAATTGAGGCACAAAGGTCATCCAGACTTCCTTTTGTCAGTTCAAGCGCTGTTTGGGGTCTGTTCCGACCTCTTCAATGTGTGTCTGTTTGCCAGAGCGGGTGGAAATAGGGTTGTTGTTAAACTGAGTACTCAGTAAACTACATTGGTCAGGAATTTGCGTCATAGCCATTCAAACTAGAGTGAATGCTGTTCCCCCTGTCTCTGAATGTCCAAAGGTGAAGCTCAGGCCCATGCTGAGAAAGAGAACTCTTTCCAAAACAAGAGGAGGAGAAGAGGAGAGTGCCTGGATGATTGTAAGCAAGAAAGAAGGCATGGCATTAAAATTAGTACATTGAGGCTTTTGGTTTATGCATATTAACTCCAAGGTCATTCATTCATTATTTGTCGAGTTGTTAGTTGTTAGTGTTTTTTTTTAAGAATTTTTGTCTCTCTATAACTAATTTTACAAACATTTTACAACTTAATTTTTTATGTTCAATCCATTTAAATTTCGAAAAAGAGCTGAGGTAACAATCGATTTGTGTTGGGACAACATGAAGGAATTGTTGTGGAACCCAGCATTTTTACACTGCACATTAGAAAAAGTAAAAACTAAATAATTAATTGACATTTGTTTGAGGTGTAAAAATAGACAAAAAGGACTATTTTAATTTTTTTCAATGAAACAAAACATACATTTCATAAATAATTACAAATAAATTGTAAGTAACATTAAAAATTGAATGAGTGCATCAATTTACAGTCCATCAATAGAGCCAACAGGGGGCAGCATATTTCTGCTTTTGAATGCTTTATTCCGCTCTCAGACAGACATTGACAACTTATTATCAAGTCTTTATGATGCTTTTCCACTACAAGCCACTCATTTAATTTGCTAATTGAGTGAATTAGCTGTGAATCATGTTCTATTCGAGTTTATTTCAGAGGCCTCCACACGGTGGGCAAGTTTGATGTTTTACTTCTGGCTTGCATAAGTGTGCAAGTCCCACAAATGCACCCAATGTTCCTCTCTCCTTCTTTGTCTTACTCTCACAGTATCACTATTAGTGTGCTTTCTTTGCATGACAAATAACACTGCTGTTTTATTGTTAGCACAGCTGCTTCTTTTGTGCAAACAATGCAAAAAATTAAAATAATAAATAATAGAAAGAACTAGATTTGCACACTTTCTGAGGAAAACAAGAATGCTGGAAGAATTAAAAAGAATGTGTGTTGTGCATCCATTGAATTCCTTTAATAGGTCAAATTTGGGACATATATATTATATTTTATTGAATACTTGTATTTTAGGCAATAAAACAGAAGATTACTTATGCAGGCACATCTTTCTGTTTCTCTTTCCCATCTGAACCTTTGTCTATCCTCACTCCTCCTTTCTCTTTGTACTTGGCTGGATCTGTGCGCCTGGCAATAACTAAGAAAAAAGATCCATGGAAGGAAGGAAGGAAGGAAGAAAAGAACGAAAGAAAGAAAGAAAGAAAGAAAGAAAGAAAGAAAAAACAACACCAAACAGCAAAAACTGATGCATCTTTTTATCTTTCTTTTTTATTTATATATATTTTTTATAATTTGTTTTATCTTAAAAGTTAAAGTGAAAAGCTAAATTAAATTATTGGTACAAAGTATTCAATTCTTTTATTTGCTGATTCAAGAAAACAATGTAAATGTCCTATTTATAAAATTTACTAACAGGTTATTATACATATGCTTTTGTCTAATCAGCATCTTACTTTTCTAAATCTCTTTTTTACTTTAGTTTGTGTGTAATGTTGCTTTTTGAGCATGTACAACATGTGCGCCACTCAAAGTTTAATGCATATGGAGATATTCTTACAGAATTTACTTATTAAGGCCTTCAGTAAATGGCTGGTAGAGACTAAAATGGGCTTCTTCCTGAATTTGTGACATCACCAATCTTGAAATTTACATAAACCTGCCCCTTAGCATGACGTTTCCATTAATGCACACTGTAGGCGGTCAGCAAATCAGAACATGCTGGGCCAGCAGACCAATCAGAACTCATGATGTTTTCCCAACTTGTTAGTGTTTTTGTGTTTTCTGAACTTGCAGATTATTTATCTATGTTCATGTGTTGTGAGAATTTATGTCTGTGTGTGTTGTCAAATTGAAGAAGATATTTTCCTCGATATGTTAGTGGTTTTCTATTTGCATGTGTTTTCTTAACTTGCAGCACTTTTGAACACTCAGCCACCATATTGGTAATATGATGTATATATATATGTAGGTTTTTCATGGCATGAGGATTTAAATAACATCAGCAAAAAAGAGATTAAATCAAATTTTAAAATTGTTTTAATATAGAGAGGTGCAAATATTAACACACTCCATTCTTTGCATGCACAACCTCATACTGTATATCAGCACTGTAAAAAGCTATTAGTTGACATTACTTTATAAAAGTAAATAAATCTCTTGCCTTAAAATTATAAAGTAAATGAACTATATACGTGTATAAAAATAGGTTTAGTCAAGTTAAAAAAACATACAGATTTTTTTTTAAGTAAAGTCAACTTGTTGCTTTTAAGGCAACAGGTATGCAACACAGGTTTGCTAAGCAGCAACATGAGGTAAACCACCAAGCCAGCATCACCATTTCCTCTTTTCACTTCTGTGAACTCATGCTATGAAGTCTCATATACTTGAAAAACATGTTTAAATAATGGGTTCAGTAGATTTAGTTCTAGAAGAACATGTGAGGAGTAGATAGGGAGAATATAGGGGGCTACAACAATATAAAGATGCTAGCCAAATGAGTCAAAAGAATAATGGTTTGATTTTTGGTATAACATTTAATGTATATGATATTCTAAAATGTAACATTGCACAACTAAAGCAGGTTAGCTTGTGATAACACAGTGCAGCATAATTCAGAATTGTGGCGTACAAGAGATTTTTTTTACTTTACTTTACTTTACTTTTTTTTTTGACATTTATTTATTCATTTATTTATTTATTTTTTATTAAACTAGCTTATTACAGCAACATATTTTAAAAGAAATGTGGTAACCAAAAACGTATAAAATGTGAATATGTGATCTGCTTTATCACAGGTTGAACTATCTGAAGTGAAATAAAATTAGAGGCAAAAATTGCACTTTCAACATGATCCACAAAAATGTGCAACACACATTAGTGTTGGCAGTTACTTTGGCAGAGAACTATACATTGTATAATCAAAGATGATGCAAAATGTAATGCCTTGAAAAATAGCAGTCAACACTTTTTAAATACTTTTTAAGGGTTTTAAAATTCTCCGAATTGATTTATCAACTTTTGAAGACCCTGCAAAGGGAATTTGTCTGCTTTTTCAATCTAATCATCTTTAAATAGTCAACATTGCTGTCATAATTAAAAAGGAAATGCACAGCAAACAGATCAAATGGGTGAAATGGTCAAATGCCCAGCACAAGCTGATCCAATTTCATTACATTATATTACATTATTATTATTCATTTTCTCTCCATCCGAACATGTAGGAGGACAAGAGTCAAGAGTTTGAAAACACTATGTGAATGATCCTCCATTGTATGATGAGCAAAAGACTCATTGTCTTGAGAGAGACGGAGTGAAAAATACACTACCCACACACACAGACTCTCCGCGGACTGCTATCGTCACAATTATTGGATATTCTGGTGAGATATGCTCAGCTCATGCCCTGTTACATGACCTTTACATTAGCCTGCGTCATCGATCTCTATAAAAACACCAAAGAACTAGCTTGAAGGCGCACATCACATAAATGAACGCAGTTTATAACTATGAGCTTAATTCGCGCTGTGGGTCACCTAGGGGTCGTTCTGCATGATTGCTGCATTTAATTCTTATTTTTGAAGATTTGTACTTAACTGCAATTCAAACTGACAGTGTACTTTTATTGAAGAAAAAATCATAGGCCTGTTTTTATTACTCATACTGTATTTAAATAAAAAAGACGTTTTTTTTACATTTCATTTTCTTAAGCACATTAAATATGACAAACTGACAATCAAACATGCTAGAATCAGGGATGTGTGTAGCACTTTTCAGCTTGTTATACAGCTATGGAGAAAATAAAGCTATATGGGTAGGCCCACAAGAAATCTGTGCGCGCAGAATTCCACAGATTTTCCTCA